>NC_135790.1:6297500-6515000 GCF_051106095.1 Pogona vitticeps
GGCAGAAGAGCAGAAAGAGGAGCCTGTGGAATAAACTGGGGGTCTTGTTCGGGATAGGCAGGGGCTGAAACTCCAATATATATGGTAAACTGCAGAGCCCAGTTTCATGTAGAGCTGTAGCACTGCAGTGTTATTATCTGGGAGTTTCTCATTGTGCAATGTGCGCCACCATAGCCTTGATCAGGATTCTGTTCACATGCTTAACAACCTCTGTCTCCCACTGCCACTCTTGATTCAGAAGCAGATCATCTATTGTACTCAACAACTAGTTTCTTGTAATCCATTCCTTTTCCTAATAGCGGTGATAAGACTAACACGGCATCATACTTGTAGTGCAAGGATGGAGAATGGCATTCCTTTTGCAGAGTAACTGTAGCCTTTTAGTTCCTTTTAGAACTACAGAGGTACAGCCTGTGTCAAGAGCAGAAGAGGAATACTGCTTTGCTCATGCTGTGACTTTGTTTTCAAGGCTGTGGGCCTTGAGTGACAAGAGGGATGACAGGAAGAGAGTGTGTTTTGTACTGCAGCCAGCAATTCATAGCATTCAGATGCTTTTATGATGCTAAAAAAGAGAGAGAAGTAACAGCTTTAATTACTTTTGAGAAATAGCAAAAGGAAAAGTTCCTTTTTAAACACATGGCCATGTTAGGGTGTTGCAAACAAGTTCCGACTGTTTGTAGAAGTGTTTATATATTTTGTAGACTTGATGGGACCGGATTCCCTTTGCTAGGAATCCCACCTTGCTCTATCCATGTTGCTTGTGTCTTATCTTTTCTGTGAACTGAGTCTGAAGATGTAGCCTGGAGTCTGTGAAGGCTTATGCTAGATAAAGCTTGTTAGCTTTTAAGTTTGTTGTTGTTTTGTTTTAGAAAGATTACTATTGGGGTGTGCCATTTGTTGTTGGTGTTTTCTTTTATTCCATTTCCCAGAATTCTCCATGTATTCCTGAGACAGAATTCTGGGACTTGTAGTCCACAGACCTTTGCAACACCTATAAACACCTGGAAAGGTTCCAAAGCTGCATGACTTAGCCCCAGTCTTCATGTACAAAACAGTGCTTCCTGGGAGTGGTAGTTGTTTTAGAGGCACCTTCTATGGAACCTACAGCTGAGCAAGACTATCACTCCCAGAATGCACCATAGCAGCTTCCTTTTCTTTTCATACATTAAGAACACAAAGACAGTCCAAGCAGACGCAGAACTTGGCGCTTCTCCAGGTGAGCAAAATGCAGGTGACTGTAGGTGTGCGTTTGTGAGCTAGATCTCCCAGCATTCACCCTGGGAAAATTCCAAAACTGAATAGCAATCCCTAGTCACTATAATGACAATTAAGTATTATTTAAAAGGCCTTGGAGTTGTAACAGTAAGTAATTTGTTTTTCAAGGAAACTCTCCAATCTCTGGTCATGTTTCACTTCTTCTCTGCTCCCCGCCCCCATTTCTTCTTTCTCTCTCAGTCCGTGGAAGTCTTTTGCTGGGCCATCTCAGGCTGTTAGAATCTGTTGCTTCCACCAACGCCTGTTAAAAGTGGCTGCTGGCGATTTAAGATTTTGCCACATCTCCTGGTTCTGTGGATGTTCTTGGATGGGCTGTTTTGGCCAATCACACTTTGGGAGCATTACGGCACAAGGCGGTGCATGCTTAAGGCATGGCATTATGACAGTGTGGTGGATCAGAAGAACCACAAAAGAGCTACAGAGATGGGTGTTGCCTTTTGAAAGGAACTCATAATGAACCAAACAGTTGTGGGCAAGTTTTGACACGATCACGTTCTTTTCAATCTGGCACGGGACAGAAATTCAGAAAAAGACAGGCAAGGTGGAGATGTGAAATCCAGGGAGCAGGTTTCTGAGGATCCTGGGCACTGTGATTTTTCATCAACTACTGCTCGGCCTCCAGTGTGCAGGCAAAGTACCCACCAGTTCCCCCTCCCTCCTGTTCAGTTTACTCCTTGCTCAGCTCCTACTCTTCCATGAAGCCAACTTGTCACCCCTGGCTCTTCTGAAAAGAAAACTGCTGCTCTGGATTTTTAACCTGAAAGCTCAGAAACCAAAGTCCAGTGGTCTGGAGAGCCCCAGTTCAATTTGACTCAGGTTTCTTTCACTTTGGATCCATTCAGAAATCAATGAATGCCCCACTTCGCTTTGTTTTCAAAACTAAATCCAGATTCTGAAGCACATCTCTGATTTGTATCAGTTTAGACATTCCTTTTTCTGGACAAAAGCTCCTGGAATTCCCCCAGAGTGTGTGTTGCAGAGTTTTGAATTTCTGGTAAAAATTCCTTTTGCTACATGGCAGAAGTATAGAGACTCCTGAAGGAGAAATAGCTCCAAGTTCCCCAGATAATCCACTCTCTTTTCATTAACTGGCACGTACGGTCTCGATAACTCTCTGAGACATTTATTGGAAAAAGAATAAAAGCATTTCGTTATTTACAGTTCTGTGAACAGCGAACTAACAATCCTGTCCACCTTAGAGTGGAAAAGAAACAAGACTCAGCAAGAGCTGTGGGGTTTTCTTTGAATTCAGAGGGGGAAGGAATGATTAGGTAGTGCTGGATAGATTGACAGTCACCCCAGCTCAGAAAGGTCCCTTCCAACCACATCTTCTACAAGCAGCATGTAAGGTTGTTAAAACTCCAGCAGCGTGCCCATGCTGGAACTCATACTAACTTTTCCAAACTCTGTTTATGAGTGCTCAGAGGGAAACTCCAGCAGAACAATAGCCCTGCCTGAAAAACACAGCTCGGTAGATTGGGTGCAACAGCTTTCTTCCCAAGAAGCACACCCAAGTTCCATGTGGAATATTTAAAATGTGTTGTTATGTGCTGTCAAGTCGCTTTCCAAATTGTGGCAATCCTAATCATGTTCTTGAGGTATGTAAGATATTCGAGGAGTGGTTTGCCGATGCACTGTGTTTCCAGGTTCGGGCAAGGATTTGAACTCGGGTCTCCTGAGTCCTAGTCCAACACTCTACCCATGATACAATGCTGGCATTCAGAAGTCATTTAGAGTTAGAATAACTTAACACAGCATCTTATCACTGATGGAGCTAACAGCTGAGGAAGCTGGAATCTCCTGGGGCCTAGAGATTTCCCATCACTGGTTTATATGTAGCTCTTTTGTATGGAAAGTTTTTTTGTGGTCTTCTCTTCCTGTGTCCTTGGCAATGATCTGTTGAAGTAGCTTGAGCGGTGTGAGAGAGGGAGCGAGGAAGCGGCACCTTACACAAGTGTAGATGGACAGTAGGTGTCCTGAGATCAGACAAATCAAGCAAGGTGTAATGACAGCTTTTTTTTTCTACTTCTAGAAGGCAGACTGCTTGCCAGGTGAGATGCAGATTGCAGGCTTCAGGGTATCTGCCTCGAAGCAGAAAGGGATCGAGGCAACAGCCTCGATTCGCGTCAGCAAAACAGGAGAACCAAGGTAGCCACTGCACTAGGTTGGAGAGTCAGTCCAAGCCAAATGGGCCGTTGTGCCCAGTGGTTAGGAATCCTTGTGTATCTTGTGGCAAAAATTGATCCTGCTGGCAGTAGAACCATCAATAGCGGGTGCTGGTCTGTCATGAAGCAGGATGCAGTGATCGCCTCAGGTGGCAGATATTGGTGGTGGTGGGGGCAGTAGTAAGCCTCCCCCCCCCCACTCTCCCTCCTGAGCCTCACCAGCCAGTTCCTCTCATGGACAACCAAGGTGTGTATGCTGTACAATCGATCCATTCTCGCTCCAGCATTTACTGACTGACTTAATCAGCATCATCGTGTGCCACCAGGTCAATTCTGACTTAGGGTGATCTTTTCCAGGGTTTTCCAGGTAGTCAATACTCAGAAGTGGTTTACCCTTCCCTTCTTCTGGGGGCATCCCTAGGATGGTGCAGCTGGCCCAAGGCCACCCAGGCTGGCTCTTTTGTCATGCGCAGTGGGGGAATCAACACCCAAGCTGTCACTCTGCAGCCAGATACCTAACTCACCCAGCTATCCAGCTAGCTACTTAGGTAAAGGTAAAGGTTCTCCTTGGCATCTAGTCCAGTCGTGTCCGACTCCAGGGCGTGGTGTTCATTTCTGTGACCTTCCCACCAAGGTGGTCCCTATTTATCTACTCACATTTTTACAGGCTTTCGAACTGCTATGTTGGCAGGAGCTGGGACAAAGTGACGGGAGCTCACTCCGTCGCATGGATTCGATCTTACGACTGCTGGTCTTCTGACCTTGCAGCACAGAGGCTTCTGTGGTTTAACCCGCAGCACCACCACGTCCCCTACTTACTTGCTTATTTTAATTTATTTATTCCATTCCATTTCTATGCTACCTTTCTCCCAGAAAGAGACTCAAGGCAGCTGACAATAATTAAAATGTAAGTGTAAAAACACAATAAAATATTCATTTAAAAAGCAAACATACAGTAGTATAAAAATTGTCATCTTGAAGCATGTAAAGAGCCTTAAGACTCCCAAACAGCACAAATAACACAACACAACAATATTCAAGGTATTAGGAACAATCTCACTTTAACGCTCAATGTGTTTAGTAAAATCCTGTTTAAAAAGAAATGTTTCTACCTGTTGCTGAAAGGATGATGTATCCTTTCTGATCATCAGCTGCAGAGAGAAATTCTTTTCTGTATCTGTGTTGAGAATTGCGGGAATCTGGTGACATTCCAAAAAGCGAAGGTTTATATTCTTTTTTACAGAAGTAATTGTAAATAAGAGACTGACTCAATCACTATAAAATTTGTTACAAATGTATATTAGGGGAGGGAGAGAGAGAATGTGTGTTAATCTCCAGTAGCAGGGATGAAGTTGCCTGATTATTGTGCGGCAAATTGATTTAAGCTGCTTGTTGCTGGCTCTTTCTTTGGTGTTAATCTAGTGATGACAAATTTGGCTGGCAGTGGAGAAGGAACCACACTTCAACTGCTGTGTGTTCGACGGCATGCGGCTGCATATGCTGAAGCTTACTCAACGGGTTTACCTAAAGCTTTGTCAAGTGGTGGGCACTTTCTGATCATCTGTGACACAAAGCAGAAAGGTTCTGTCAATGGTTGGTATAAAGTAATTAAAACTCAGGAGCAACTCATTGCCATTAGTTACTTCGGGGAAATAAGGAATTTAACTAGTAATTACAAAATTCCTTTTTCGTTGTAGCGAGTAATGATTGATTAAAATGAATTCAGAGATACATTTCATGGTTCTGTACCTGGATCTCCCAGGATCTAATCCAGGACCCTAACCTTTAAAGCACACTGATTTTTTTTAAAGGCCACTTTCTTCTTATTCTTCTTCTTTTTATAACTTTACACTGGCCTTTTCTGGGAAACAAGACAGAGGACAAACTCTGCCTGATGCTGTAAAAATCTGATTGGCTAGTCATCCTTTACTTGTTCCCAACCTTGGGTAATCCATGTGTTCTTGGACTGCAACTCCCAGAAACACTGGCCAGCACAGCTGGGAACCCCTGCTGTAAGCGATACATGATTATAGAGGAGTTTGGGACTTCAGGCCCCCATTCTTTGCGCAAGCTTTCATAATTCAGTCATCTTGGTTTTTCTTCCGTGTGAACAGGCATGAAAGCAGAACTGCTGGCTGATTGGAAAGTGTGAAACAAGGTACTGTATTTCTTCTTTTGCTAAGGGATTCCACCCCGCCCCACTCCAAATCTTGAATGAGGATGAATGGCCCACATGCTGACCCTGCTTGTTCCCTCCTGTGTTTTTCCATTTGCAAACATGCCAGAGAGCAATTCTGTGCTTGCCAGTGACATAACCAGGCTCATCCAATAGAAGCAGGATGAGTCATGTTGCTGGTTTCAGTGTGGATCATGCACCTCTTTGGGTTTGTGTGTTTGAGTTCCGTGTTGTTTTCAGTGTTAAAAGTTTGTGAGAATTGGGTTAAAGTCACTTCGAGCTATTCTAAGCTGGCTTTAAGACTGTAAAGCAGTGTGCCTCAAACTAGCATCTGACAAATGTTTTGGAATAGGATGCTCCATGTTTCCAGGTGATGGCTGAGAGCGATGGACAATGTAGTCCAACATTTCTTCAATGTGCGGTCTTGGGGAGATTGATGTTAAGGATCCCTGTGCAGAAGCTTAAACTCGAGCATGTTTTGCTAATGCAGATTCCTCATTTAGTGGGGATGGGCAGAATGTATGAAGTAGCCTACATGCCATGCTCAGGAGCTCTTTGTTTTTCAATTGCCCAGACTTTCCCTGCAGCACTCTTGGTGAACAAGTAAATTTAGGCATTTTCTGCTCCTGGAAGCCTCCAGCAGCAATAGTTTTTACCAGTCATTCCAACAGTATCTACTAATGGTTGCTGTGGATTTTTCGGGCTCTTTGGCTGTGTTCTGAGGGTTGTTCTTCCTGATGTTTCGCCAGTCTCTGTAGCCAGCATCTTCAGAGGACCGGAGTAGGAACTCTGTTAGTATCTACTAACTTCCATGATTTGCGGATCCTGATGTGAATATCAAGAATTTGCTTTCATGGCCAATGGTCATAGATCTGGGGAAAGTTCACTAAAATGATTACCAGTGTTTTCAGCTCAAAGAAGAATAGGTGGATCTACAAACTTTTACAAGGACCACAGTATCTATGGGGGAACCAGTTCCGAGCCTCCCCTATGGATGCTGAAAAACATGGAAGTAGCAAACATTACATGTTGCACGGTCTACTTTAGTGGCCAGTTTTGGTAAATATACCCTGGAAATATATATAAATGGATATTTTTTTTGGGGGGGGTGTTATTTAATATGTTCAGCCAATGGATAAGTGAGTCAGTGGATATTGATCCCGCGGATAGGGAGGCCCTACTGTACATCAATAGAAATTTCACATATTGAATTCCCACTCCCCATTCTGGCCTCCTCAGCAGTCTTTCAGATGCAAACAAAAATCTTGTCCCTCAAGGAGGGGGTGAAACCTAAGAAAGAAACCAGAAGTGGTTGTTCAGTCACTTCCTGATTTGAGGATGCCAATGATATTCATAATTATGAAGAACAAGAACAAGAATGTATATATGTATATGGGAAGAACTAGAATGTCATAATTGTATACTGAAGCGTTCTGACCAATCAGAATGTGTCTAGTGTTTGCCAGACAATTTCCTAGGTCGCTGTGATGGTCGCTCCCATCTTTAGTTCCCCAAACCTCCATTTTCCAGAACCAGGGCTTGTAGCAGGCTGCATGTTGGTAATATGAATATAGCAACTGCGACTGCCATATTTGTAAGGGCTTTTCATGAAGACCCTGTTTTTTTGGGGGGGGGTAGACTTTCAAATGAAATAATTAAAGGATAACAAGTTCATATCCCTTAAGAAACAAGTTCACCTCCTCACTTTGGCTTGCGTCTCGCCCAAGCCCACCTTTTGGACTTCATTCCTCAATAAGAACTTGACCCCAGATTTCTTCAGTTCAGCCCTGTAGTAACTCTGTCGGATTGTGACCGTCCAAGTCACAATAGCTATTGTCTGTTTTTGCTTGTAACTTGTTTTTCTCCTAGACAATGGCTTCTCTTTTCTGGCTCCACTTTTTTTCCCTGTGGCATAACTTTGAAGCGTATAGGGAGGAGTATCACGAATAAGAGCCTTTTATGTCTGGTGACCCTGAACATGGCTTCAAAAGTGTTCGCTTGTTGTTTTTTTGCCTTTCCCGTCTGCAGAGCATAGGGGGTGGGAAATATTTCCCTTCGATGGTGCCCTGGCTTCCCTGCCTCACGTCCTCTGGGTACTGCCTCTTGAGTGGGCACCTGCTGGGGGAGGCAGAGCTCAGAAGCACCAAACACCTGTTCAAATGAAAAACAAACTGGCACAAACCATCAAACGTGGCAGTTCATGCTCATCTCTACTTGCAAAACTCAGTGCACTGCACCCAGGAAGCTGACGCCTTGCATGCAGGCAAGCATTGTTTAGGCTTGCCAGTTTAATAGAGAGACTCACAGTGGGCAAACATGCACATTTGTGCCTTGTTTCATGGTAACTCAGCACAGCAGGTTGTTCATGACTTGCACATCAACAGAATGCTACAATCTAAAAGGCACATAATAACTTGGTTATCCGAACATAGCGGTATCATGGAGCTGGGGCCGTCAGAGTAGAAGACACCACCTTAAATGTCCTGGCTCTATTAAGAGGAACTCTGGGATCTGTTGTTCCATAAGGAACTTAGAATTTTTTTGCTGTTAATTCAGGGACATGCACCGGCATGATCTAGCAGAGAACTTGACATACGTAACACATTAAACTACAGATCCAGGAATTTCATGGGAGGGAGCCATGGCACATTCCGAACATTGGGATGTTTTTTAATTAACAAGAACTGTGAGGTCATCTAACTTCTCTCTCCTTTATCTACACTGTCAGATAGCTCAGAGGTTTAGGCTTCTGGCTGCGGAGCTAAAGGTTGGGAGTTCAGTTCTCCACTGGGCCTCCTTGACAGGGGCTGGATTCAATGACCCATAGGGTCTCTTCCAGCTCTGTAGTTCCAGGATGATGATGATTTCTTCTGAACTCTTCTGAACAAGGTGCTAGAGGCAGGGCACAGATGGATTTTCCCTGGAACACTGTATTGTTGTGAGCTATTGCAGTTGTAATGGAAATGTCCAAATCCAGTTATTGATCTCAACCGGAGTAGACTAATGAGCCAAAAATCCTACTGGTTATCTAGGCTGCTGTAAATGCAGTGGAGCATCCAGTTGTCTCTAGTCTGTGGGTCACCATTTGTATTCCTTTTGATGCACCACTTGTGTGACTTGACTTATGGTGAGGAACACAAAGATTCTGGCCACTGAATGCGCTGAGATACCAAGTTCACATTGAGCGACTGCAGTTAACAATTAGGTTTAGGAGTACGGGGTGACTTGATCTTGAGTGGGTGATTAAGGTGCAATAACTTTACTTGACCATTCCTGGTACAGTTAAAATGGCTACAATTGTGGTAGCCGTTGCCACTTTCACATCACTCAGCATGTGCCTCCTCAATCTGCCTTACAGTGACTTGTAGATGGTAGTACCAAAGGACTATGAAACACAAGAAATGCAAAGTGGGTTTCTGTGCAAGTAGGCAGTGACAGGTGTTCACAGGATCAGTAGATGAGGATACCATAACCTTACTAGCTGTAGTAAGGTTGTGCAAAATCTATCCCACAGAATTGAATGTCCTTAACTCTTACTTGCTCATAACTCTCTTGAAGTTCTGGGAACATGACTGAAGGACCCTTGTCTTCATACTGTCCTCTTTTGCAGTTGGCATATTTGACGTGATAAATTTTAGACCACTCCCTGTCTTAAATGTCTAGGCACAGTAGCCAAAAATCGCCCTTCAGAAGATCAAAAGTCTTGGTATGGGTGAAGGACCTTTTCCTGGGCAGTTCTTAAGGGTCCTCTCCCTCGCTCCTCATAAAGTCCTTGTTGTTCTGTTGGCCGTCTTCTATACAGCAACTCTTTCCCAAAAGTGTTGTTCAAATGCCAGCTGGAAGGCATGGCTCCAAAGTGCATAATTCCTTTTGCCCGACAATGGTTCGTGACTCTTATTGCCTGAAAGATGTAATGGGGCTCGAGCTTTTTAGTGCCAAGTCCGATCAATGCCAGTCTTTGTTCGGAGAAGAAAGCTCGGGGAGGCCATTCTTGCTCTATCAGATTACGGATTCAAGCCGAAATGCCACACTGGAGAGGCAGGGTGGCTTGTGCTTGGAAAGAAACTTTGTTGGAAGGGAAGGGGGTGGGAACTGGGTCTGAAGGAAGTGGAAGATGGGGGATTCATCTGAAGAGGGCTCTGCCCTTTGGGGTGTGTTTCGGCAGGTTTATCAGCTCCCAAGACCATCTTGCTTGAATTCAAACTAGCCAATGGGAAACCAAAGAGGGGCTCATTAAACCTTTCTGCTTCCAAATGTTTGGACTGCAAAGTTTGCTTCTTTGAAGGAACAAAAAACAAGTGGCAAAAGAACATGCATTTCGGAAAAAAATCGGGCATCTGTCCTAAAAGAGGTCTTCGAATGGGCAGTTAACAGATCTGATGTGATGCAGGAGCCAAATGTAGATGGGGTCAATCCAAGACATTCTACTACAGTGGTGCCTCGCTAGTCATTTACCCCGCATGACAGTTTTTTCGCTAGACATTGACTTTTTGCAATTGCTATAGTGATTCCCAAAACTGATTCCTGTGGGGGAATTTCGCTGGACAATGTTTGGTCCCTGCTTTGCAAACCGATTTTCGCTAGACGACGATTTTGACAGCTCCCTGCGCACTCGCAAAACAGGTGTTTTCGGGACCTAAGTTTTACAAGACAGCGATTTAAACAGCTCATCAGCAGTTTGCTAAGCGGCTTTCCTATGGCCGATCTTCGTCTAGCGAGGCACCACTGTAGATGTGAAGCAGCAAATTATTCTCTGTAGTCACCAAATCAAAATATTAAGCGTCCAAAGCTAGCAAAATAGTTTTTAACATACAAGATGCAAGATCCTACATATATATCTCTCAGTTCCTGACATAAAAATTAAATAGCAAAGAAGATTAAGGATTTGTTGACTTCTTGTAGCACTAAGAATTGAATGAGGCACTTGCTTTTCTCTGCCTAATGGTAAAGCCTGTTCTGGCCATTCAACTGTAGCAGCAAAGAGATATTGGAACAGCTTTAGCCCTAGACTGAGTCATCCTGCCCTTTTTAATGGTCTAGTGCAGTGGTTCTCAACCTTGGGACTCCAGAGGTTCTTGGACTACAACTCCCAGAATTCCTGGCCAACACAGCTAATAGTGAAGGGAGCTGCAGTCCAGGAAAATGCACTTGTCTAGTGAATGATCCCTTGTATACAAAAGGAGCTATGTTTTATTGTGTTAGAGCCTTCAAATGTCTTGGATCAGCCCTCTCAATGTTGCAAGGGCTAATTTACCACTGGGGTCAGAAGTAATATTTTGGATGCTTTAATAGCAACATCGCTGTTGATGCTATCAAGACAAAGTGGGGCACTATGGGGCTACAAAGAGTATAGAGAGTAGCTTCCCCAGTTGCTTACTGGAAAACCCCATGTGCGAAGTCCATAGAGGACCATTTATTCTTCCTCTAACAACTTTAAGGGCAGTTTTGGGGCCCCTGACCTCCACCTCTCTTGCTTACTGACCAAAACCTGTTGTACCTGGTTGGGGGAATCAGCCCTCCTTGATCTGACCCTGCTAAGGAATCCGGCCATGCCTTGAAGTTTTTATCTCCTCTAATTCCAGTGGTTGCTGGAGGTCATAAATTTTTACAACTGGCCAGAGCTGCAGAGGTGTGTCTCTTTTGACCTTCATGCTAGGAGATTCCAGACAATTTTTTTTAAAGTGTGGTGTACTGTAGATTAGAACAGCCTCCCACTACTAGGACATTTCCAGATGTGTTGGACAAGAGATCTCATAATCCCCAGCTGGCATTGTTAGTGGAAAGATGGGAGTTGTATTCCAAAATACCAAACATTTAAAGTTGTCTTTCCAAGTAAGCGGAGGTAAATATTTTGGCATGTAAAATAAAGAACATGAAAGTGCAAGGCTTCTGGAATGTGAATTATTATTATTTCAGTGCTTGTTTTTAAACTGTTTCTGGTTTTGTGTCTACTATTAGAATGGATTTATTTTATTTTATCTTAACTATTTTAACTCATGTCCTAAACAGCCTTGGAGCCTGCACTGAGAGAAAGGTGGGATGTTAAATCAATCTGTCAATAAACCATCAATGCACATAAATGCAAATAGAAGGCTTAGAGCAGGCTGAGATGAAAGGGGCTTGCTTAACGATGGTGAATGGCAGACATGAAGGACTTCCAGGGTCATCTGGGAGTTCCAGCATCAGCTTTTTGTATTTCTGACCTTCATTGCTTACCTCTAGCTTCTTTGGACACGGTTCCTATGCTCTGGAGCCTCCCTGCAAAGGAAAGCTAGGTTGAGCACATTCCTTCTATCTTTCCACCAGCAAACATACATTTTTTTTTGCTTTTCACTTTGCATTTTATGGCCGACGGGTATTTCATTTTATTTATTAACTTTCTAAATGACCGTTTGCTGGTGAACACTAAGATGTGGCTGTATGTACGTGTGCATGAATAAATATATAAAGGTGGCTTTTTAGCCAAATTGAATGGTTTTCATTGGTTATTAAAATCAGTTAATTAGCTGATGTTTCAGTGGTTTAGGTCTCTGCCTGCGGAGCCAGAAGTAGGAAGTTTGATTCCCCCACTGTCCCTCCTGCGAGTAGAGCCAGCCTGAGTAGCCTTTTGCCAGCTGCACACTCTTAGGGCGCCCCCAGTGGAAGGGAAGGGTAAATCACTTCTGAGTATTTTCTACCTAAAAAACAAACAAACCTAAAAAGGGGTGTCATCAGTCAGAATTGAATTGACAGAATTATTATGTTGTTGTGACTTATGGCAACCCTCTTCAGCATTTTCCAGGTACAGAATATTCAGAAGTGATTGACCATTCCCTTTTTCTGGGAGCATCCTGGGATTACACAACTTGTCTGGGGCCACAAAGGCTGGCTCTCTTCACAGGAAGCACATGGTAAGAAATCAGCCTCTGGTTCCACAGCCAGACACTTAACCCGCTGAACGATCCAGGCAGCTTCTGTCTGCTGTTAGTAAAGGTAAAGGTTCCCCTTGAGAATTTTTGTCTAGTCGTGTTCGACTCTAGGGGGCGGTGCTCATCCCTGTTTTCAAGCCATAGAGCCAGCGTTTTGTCCAAAGACAATCTTCCGTGGTCACATGGCCAGTGCGACTTAGACACGGAACGCTGTTACCTTCCCACCGAGGTGGTCCCTATTGATCTACTTGCATTTGCATGCTTTCGAACCGCTAGGTTGGCGGGAGCTGGGACAAGCGACGGGTGCTCACTCCATCGCGTGGATTCGATCTTGCAACTGCTTGGTCTTTTGACCCTGCAGCAGAAGCTTCTGCGGTTTAGCCCACAGCGCCATCACGTCCCTCTGTCTGCTGTTAGCATCAATTAATTAGTGGCTGTTTCAGCCCACATTTCATTGCAGTAGGTTTTACAGAGACAGGTGAAGGGTGTGCTCCCAAACACTTAAACTTCATTTTAAATTCTGCTTTATTTATAAAGAAAGAGTGCTTTACGACACACAGACGGAGAGAGAGAGAGACACACACAGGATTATTAGCTGAGGAAAGACATCAAGATGGCTCAGTATGTAAACTGCTAGCTGGTTGGGGGAAGGGGCGAAGGCAGGGTCCTTGCAACTTGTCATTCACAGACGTGGCTGGAACAGCTGCCTTGGAAGATTTTATACACAGTGACCCTCTGTGTTTTCAGGCCAGCTGATCGGACGAAAGCTGCCGCGTCTTGTCCTGCCCCGATGGCGAGCTGCGGCAAAACTGTAGTTTGCTTGCAGATGTTTCCTTTTGGAATGCGGTGTCGTCTGTTTTGTGTAGGGCAAAAGCGGGCCTTATGTTAGAGGCATTGGAAGCGGTTACATTCTGGGTTAACGTTTGCTTGAAAGTGCAGGAAGGTGATCTGGATCGGGGCCCTGGCATGGGAAGGTCTGGGGAACTTTGACCCTTTGTTTTGCTGCAGTCCTGGTTCCAGACTCAAGTATGTATATTGTACAGTGGTGGCTCGCTTAACGGCGATAATCCGTTCAAGGAAAATTACCGTTAAGCGAAAACATCGTAAAGTGAAATTAAAAACCCCATTGAAACACATTGAAACCCGTTCCGTGTGTTCCAATGGGCTAAAAAATCACAGTCCAGCGAAGATCCTCCATACGGCAGCCATTTTCGCTGCCTGTATAGCAAGGAATCCATCCCTAAGCACAGCAGGGAGCCATTTTAAGCACCCAGCGGCCATTTTGAAAACCCAACGATCAGCTGTTTTTGATCGTCGTAAAGCGAAAATCGGTTCCTGAAGCAGGGAACTGATCGTCGCTAAACGAAATTCCCCCATTTAGACCATCGCTTTGCAATCGCAATTGTGATCGCAAAAAAATCATCGTAAAGCAGATTAATCGTAATGCAGGGCAATCGTTAAGCGAGGCACCACTGTATATACCAGCAGTTTATATGTATGTCAGCGGTGAGGGAAGTGGACTGCATATGGCCTTCTAGGAGCCCAGATGTGCCCTCCCTGGCCAGGTGGCCCACTGTGTGATCCCTCTGCAACCCAGTTTCTTATGGCTACTCAGGAACCTGCTGGGCTGATGTCCTTGTGTGATCTTTGAGCATTGAATGGATAATCTCTCCCCTTGTCTTCCCAAAGAAGGGCGGGCAAATTTTAGAGGGTGTGGTGCCTTCTGGAGAGACGTCCCTCAGATCTCTCCTGGGCTTGAACGGAACCCTTTGTGGCTCAGCTTAGGCCCATTGTGGACTTGCCATCATTAAAGCAGACAAACCACTGCTGTGTAGTGTAAGATCATCTGGGCAACTTCATGGCTGACGGTTGTTGTCGTGTGCCATCGAGTCACTTCTGATGTATGGGGCGCCTATGAATGAATGGCCTTCTAAAGACCATTGACAGCTCTGCTCAAGTCTTGCAAACTACAGGCGATAACTTTGTTTGTCGTGACAGCTCATCTCAGGTTAGGTCCTCCTCTTTCCCTGCTCCTTTCACCTTTTTGTACCACTGTTCTCTTTTCCATTGAGTACGCTCTACTTAGGGTATGTCCAAAGTATAGTAGGCTCGGCTTCCTTACTTTCTAGTGAGATCTGAGGCTTGATTTGATCTAGAGCAGGGGTCTCAAACATGCGGCCCGGGGGCCATTTGCGGCCTGCCGAATGATAGTTTGTGGCCCCCGCCTTACCTGTCCCCCCCCGAAGGGCCCACACGTCCTCTGCTGTCAAGAGTCAAAAAAAAGCCTTGCCTCGCTCGCCGGCTCTCTCCCAAGACAGCGCCTCTTGTACCCTCCATCCGGAACTGCAGCCTGCCAGCCAGTTCGCCTGTCTGCCGGCTGGCAGGCTGCAGTTCTGGATGGAGGGTGCAAGAGATGCTGTCTTGGGGGAGAGCCGGCGAGCGAGGAGCACTGCCAGCCCTTTCCCCCAAGCACCTGAGCCGCTGTCAAGCGATGCCTGAGAGCGGAGCTCGCTCCCAGCCTGTCCTCAAAGAACGCTGCCAACAGCAGCCGCTGCCACCACCTCTTCCAGGGAACCAGCTCTCTGGCTCTCTTTCTCTCTCAGCATCCCCCAGCACCAGCTCGGCCAGTGGCCGCCTCAGTACCCAGCAGTGCTTCCTCCTCCTCCTCAGAGCCCCAGCCAAGCTAAGAAAACTCCTGGGCGGCTTCCTCAGGCTCTTGCTCCACTTGGCGGAAAATCTGGTGTGGCCCAGCCTCACCCAGACTCTGCCTCCCGCGGCCCCCAGGTAAATTGAGTTTGAGACCCCTGATCTAGAGCCAACTTATTTGTGTTCTCTTTCCCTAATTTTTCATGTCTGCCTCATCTGAACCTAATACGTAAGCTTCTCATTCTACACCAAACCTGGGCAAAGTGCGGAAATGTTACTTTTAAGATTGCAACAGTCACTGATCGCTCTAACTCAGACCTGGGCAAACTGCGGCCCGAGGGCCACATACAGCCCAGGAACTGCTCCTGTCTGGGCCGCGGACAGTTTTGAACATCAAAACCATTCATAGCTTTTTGTCTAAAGTTGATCATTTGCTTATCTTTAACATACTGCAAAAAAACTCTTTAGTATTTGTGAAGATTCAACAAATTAAAAATAAAAACAATCACAACACCACTGTTTCATTTTATTTTTAAGGAAAGTAGGCTCGGCCCCCAAACACAGTTCAGATTTTTCATATGGCCCCCCCCTATAGAAATTAATTGCCCACCCCTATTCTACACGCTGTTCATTGCATGTACAATGAATAGATAGGACTGTTCGGGGCGGAGTATATCCTCTGGGGAATTTTTGGAGTTGGTTCTAATAATGTAACTTTTTCCAGGCTGTAATACAAACTGGCTTTCTTTCCACTTCCACATGATTTAGTTTGCTATCTGCTATGCTTCCTGGAACACCTGTTTCTCTGCAGAGGGCAAATCTGGTCTGGTTTCTACTCTCCTTTCAGTTTGACCTTTTTTGCTAGCTTAGCAGAAACTCAGCTTTGATAAAAACCATGCGCCTGTGCTGTCAGAACGCTAGCACTAAGAAGCGTTCCATGGAACAAACATAGCTTATTCTGTGTCTTTGTCAGGGAGCCGGGACAGTGAAAGGCTGACGAAAATCCTTGATAAAAATCTGGAGATTTGCTGTTCAAAGGTTTACAATCTGTCCGGAAAAGGTCAGCTCCTTGACAGAGACTTAGACTCCAACACACAGAACCTCTTTGCTGACTTGCTTCCTTCCACCCTATTCCCCGTGGGCTCAAGGGAGGAGGTGGAAGACAAGACACTAGGTTTCTGATTGAACTGCTGGGTGGAAAAACCACACAAGGTACTTTACCTGTGGGCCTGGTACAGTCTAAGTAGCTAATGCGATCTGCAATCAGTATTGGGTGCATGTTTGGGTGGGTGGGGGATCTGTGTCACATCCCTTTATTATGATATACTTGAAGTCGAAACTGCACATAATAAATACATAGACAAAGATATTGCAAAAATAAATTTGATCCTTCTGGAAGCTGATCTTTCTAAATTGACTCTCCGATGTTAGATGGAGTCCTGTGGGTTGTTTACATGAAGGTAATGAAATTTAATGAGTCTCAGTGGTGAATTGGTACTTATTACTGAGGTACTGGTCATGAATCTGGTTTTGTGCTCCTCATTCGTTATTAATGGTTGTTGTTGTTGTTGTTACTGAATTCTTGACTCCTTCATTAATCAGCAGCAGTTTGCATGATCTTCGACTTACACCATGTCCCTTATATCAGTTTCCAAAGAAGTAGCCACATTGACTCTCTTAGCATGTTGGCAGAAGTAAAGGGGGAGATGATATGAAAAGAGGAACAAGGCAAAATTCTCACTTGGACACAGATCTCACCATGCCAGTATAAATATAGGAAACTTGTATTTGCACCATCTGTGTCTAAAGAAGTGGATTTTGATAGGAATGCATTGCAATGAATTATTTTCATCTTACGAGGCATTGGTCTTGAAACAAAAATCATCTTGCGAAGCACGGCCATAGAAAAAGCTGTCTTGTGAGTCACCAACACGATTGCAAAAACCATTTGTCTTGCGGGTTTTTCGTCCGGCGAGGTGTTAGTCTTGCAAGGCACCACAGTATTGAAATAAATATTAGTCTTTACACTGCAACAATATTTTAGCTTCTTTCTTTTCTTTTCGGCCTTGGTCATGAGTAGAGATGGGAACGGAAATAAAAACGGCTCAGTTTTTCCGATGAATATAGCCGATTCGTTAAATATCTGTTGATCCGTATTTGTGGGTTCCAGAGACCCCCACAAATACGAAAGGATGAATATTTTTATTCATACTTTGTATTAAAAAAACCAAAACCAAAAAAACCATTCTGCCTACTAGCGACTGATCAGGTGATTGGCAGCAGAAAGGCGGCCACCACCCCACACAGCCAGCCAATACCACAGCCTACCCCCACCCCCTTCCTTTCCCTACCTTAGCCCTCCCCCACCACCACTGCCAGCCCCTTACCTTGATCGAAGTTGCCGAGGTCTCTTGGCCTAGTCTGAGTCATGGCGCATAAAAAGGGAGACTGGCTGCCCTTTGTGGAGATGGCGGCTGCAGTTTCATTTAGGGTAGCCAAACTGCAGCTGCCGTCTTTGCAAAGGCCAGCCTAGATTCCCTTAGCCTGCCTTAAGGGAAACCAGGTTGCCCTTTGCAAAGATGGCAACTGCAGGTTCCCTACCCCAAATGAAGCCGCAGCCGCCATCTTTGCAAAGGGCAGCCAGTTTCCCTTTTTACACTCCGTGGCTGCGGAGGCCTGATGGAGACCTCGGCAGCAGCTATTAAGGTAAGGGGGTGTCGGTGGGAGTGGGATGGGGGCTAATGTAGGTAAATGGCGCGGCTAAAAAATATTGTAAATAAATAAATAAATAAATAAAATAAATAAATAAATAAATAAATAAAGGAAGGGGTGTGTGGGTAGGCTGTGGTGGTGGGGGTAGCTGCCTATCGGTCTCCAGTCAGCTGATCAGTGACCAGTAGGCAGAATGGGCTTCTGTGCTGTGTGGCGAACTCTTCTAGGGGGGACTCAGTTTGTGGGTGAATAACTTGGATGTCCAGTATCCAATCTTCACCAAAGTTGGCAGGCATGTTGGGGAAAGACATAGAAAGTTCTGTTGTGATTCTGGACTCTCTAAGTACCTGGGGGCTCCTCTTTGTGAGTTTATAACTCAGGGGCGCATGATCCAATGTTCACCAAATGTTCAGGAGTTGTAGAAAAGCATCTGAGGAAGCTCCCTTGCACATTTGGTGTCTCTAGGTGGTTGGGGTCCAGTTTTATAGCCATTTAAAGCAAAGATGGATCTATTCGTCAAAGAATATTTGTATATTCGTATCCGTTAACTTTGATGGAGCACGAATCAAAACGGATCACCATTTTTTTTATTTGCCCCCCTCTCTAGTCATGAGTTAGATGAGTTTCAATTGGCAATAGGAATTCAGTGGTTGTTTCAAAGTAGAGCATGCGGACGTTGGGAGGGTTCTATGAACCATGGATAGATACAGTGTTTGTTTTGTACAGTTGGTTGAGCTGGTTTGTCGTTTTAGATCAGACACACCTTTTACCACTCACCGGTTAATTAGAGTGACAAGAAATTCCATCTAGGTGAGCGAATTAGATGAGAAACAAAAAGCTTCATTGGTCCTTTGTCAGCTTACTTGGTTGAGTGCCTTTTATTTCTTGATATGTTTAAACTAGAACTGTTACAGATGTCCATTGTGGTTTAGGATACAGAGTGATAGACCAAGACTCAGGAGACCTGGGTTTGAATTCTTCCTTGGCCATGGATGCTCATGGGTGCGTGTGAGGCTGGAACTGGTGAAACTGCTCGTTAAATGTCTCACGTATCTTGAAAATACTAATAGGATCACTATACCTCACTAGACAATGATAATCCATTCCACTGAAATCACTGTTTAGCGAAATAATTGTCTAGCGAAAAGCATTTCCCCATTGGAATGCATTGGAATCTGTTTAATGCGTTCCAATGGGGAAGAATAGTCATTGTCTAGCGAAGATCGGCCATTGGAAAGCCGCTTTGCGAACCGCCGATCAGCTGTTTAAATCGCTGTCTTGCGAAGCTTAGGTCCCGAAAACACCTGTTTTGCGAGCGCGGAGGAAGCTGCCAAAATCGTCATCTAGCAAAAATCGTTTTGTGAAGCAGGGACCAAACATTGTCCAGCGAAATTCCCCCATAGGAATCACTGTTTTGCAAATCGCCATGCCAATTGCAAAAAGTCAATGTCTAGCGAAAGAAATGTCATGCGGGATAACTGTCTAGTGAGGCACCACTGTATGTCAGTTGCAACTTGATGGTTCACAGCGCACATGCAGCCTGTAATATGGTTCACAACCTGTGCTTCAGGCTGTGAGCTTCTTAGTAGGCCAGGCAGCTGGGAAATATATGTTAGTAACTTTGACGACTACCTTGTTGTTGTTTTTTGGAGGGTGTAACCCTAAATCTAGCAGTTACTTTACTTTTTGACATCATGCCCCTTTGGAGTGTGAAATACCCTCAGACGTTTCAATGACCAGGCTGCCTCAGGTGGGAAAAAGTCTTGGGTCAACCAGAACAATAGTAGCAACATAATTTGGTTAAACCCGATGGTAGATTAATCACCAATATAACACATAAATAATTGGTTTATGAAGAAAGCTAGTTGTTTAAAGGCCTGGGGGAAAAAAGTAAAGGGAAACTTAAAAATAGCCCTCTGTTCACTCAGTCCCTAGTTTCATTATGTCCAGAAACCATCTCCATTTATTGCAATGTTATTTATAGACTCCATGTTTAAAAGGAAAATTAGGAGTTTATTGTTTCCTGCATGCTAGACCGCAAACATTATGTTTGTGTTGGCTGTATGCCCGGAAGTAATATACCTCAATATAGATGGATTCGGTACATTTCTGGATAAAGTCCTTGTTGGTTTTGCGCTATCCAAAGTATTGGCCTTTCATAAACATCCTCTGAAACATGATTCAAATGTCTTAAATTTTTCTTCCGCTCATTCAAGTAACTTTTTTAAAAAATAGAGTTCCAGAGTTGCTTTTATCCATTGTGTGAGATAGGCCAGTACTCTTAATCTTGTGAACTGTGGAACTAGAAACGGCTCGGCACTACACAGTTGCAGCAGTTAAATAACATTAAGAACTTCAGATGTTTGCATGATAGGAATACATTATAATTTATAACCATAAAATGCAGTGTGGCAATCTATAGAAAATAGTGTCTACATATACAATCATGTGAAAAAGAAAGTACACCTTCTTGGAAATCTGTGGTTTTATGTATCAGGACAGAATAAACATCATCTGGTCTTTAGAAAATCTGAAAATTAGATAAATACAACCTTAGATGAACAACAACACATGACATATACACTGTGTCATTATTTATTTTACAAAGATAAAGCCAAAACAGAGAATCCATGTATGAAAAACTGAGTTTACCCTTATTGCTCCCATAGGAATTAAGCAGCTAAGTAGCAGCCACTTGCTGTTAGCCAAAGGCCCTTGATCATCAGCAAGTGAGACCACCTCTATAAAAGCAAAAGTTTTAGCAGTTTGCTGCTCTGGATCATTCAGGTGTGTGTTAATACAATGCCAAAGAGGAAACATATCAGCAGTGATTTTAGAGAAACAGTTGTAGCTGCCCATCAATCTGGGAAGGATTATATTTCCAAACAATTGTTTGGAAGATTGTAAGGAAGATGAGGAAGATTATAAAGTCACAAGTAGAAAACATTCAAGACAGTTGTCAGTCTTGCCAGGAGTGGACATCCAAGCAAATTCACCCCAAGGTCAGTCCGTGCAATGCTAAAAGAAATTGCAAAAAACCCAAGAGTTATATCTCAGATTCTATAAATCTCCGTGAACATGTTAAATGCTGAGTACAGTCATGACAGTACAATTAGAAGAAGACTGAAAAAGTATGGTTGGTTTGGAAGGGTTGCCAGGAGAAAGCCTCCTCTAAAAAGAGCATGGCTTAGGGTTGCAAAGTTGCATCTGGAAAAAAACCACAAGACTTCTGGAACAATATCCTTTGGACAAAGAAGAGCAAAGTGGAGCTGTTTGGCCATAATGCCCAATGCCACATTTGATGAAAACCAAACACAGCCTATCAGCACAAATACCTCTTAAATGCAATAAATAAATAAATAAATAAATAAATAAATAAATAAATAAATAAATAAATAAAAATTACCAACTGTCAAGCATGGTGGTGGAAGAGTGATGATTTGGGCTTGTTTTGCGGCCACAGGACCTGGGCATATTGCAGTCATTGAGTTGACCATAAACTTATCTGTATACCAAAATATTCTAGAGTCAAATGTGAGGCGATCTGTCCGGCAGCTAAAGCTTGGCCAAAGTTGGGTAATGCAACAGAACAGTGATCCCAAATACACGAGTAAATCTACAACAGAATGACTGAAAAAGAAAAGAATCAAGGCGTTGCAGTGGCCCAGTCAAAGTCCAGACCTCAACTTAATTGAAATGCTATGCTGAGACCTTCAGAGAACTGTGCATAAACAAATGCCTACAAACCTCAGTGAATGGAAGCAACATTGTAAAAAAGTGGGCCCCAACTCCTCCACCATGATGTGAGAGACTGATAAAGTCATAGAGAAATGATTACTTCAAGTTATTGCTGCTAAAGGTGGTTCTATAAGCTGCTGAATCATAAGGTGTACTTAGTTTTTAAGTTTTCACACACGGCTTTTCCGTTTTGGCTCTATCTTTGTAAAACAAATCATGACACAGTGTAATATGTCATGTGTTGTTGTTTATCTGAGGTTGCATTTACCTAATTTTCAGACCTGCTAAGGACCAGATGGTTTTTATTATGTCCTGATACGTAAAACCATAGAATTTGAAGAGGGTGTACTTTCTTTTTCATGCCTGTATATTTCGTAGACATATTTGAATGTTAGAATATGGAAACTACTGGGTCCTAGATTAAATCAAGCGCGAACAGGGTTCAGATTCTAACTCTTGACTTTTTATCCCCCACCCTCTTCTTTTTTTCCAGCCATCTATAATTATGATGCCACCCAAGATGTGGAACTCTCTTTGCAGGTGGGCGACACAGTTCACATTCTGGAGATGTATGAGGGTAAGTGCACATGTGATCGCCAGAATGAGTGGGATGGGTCTACGTGTTCAAATTTGTTGTTGTTTAGTCGTTATGTCATGTCTGACTCTTTGTGACCCTATGGACCAGACAACATCAGGCCCTCCTGTCTTCCACTGCCTCCCGGAGTTGGGTCAAATTCATGTTGGTTGCTTCTATGACACTGTCCAACCATATCGTCCTCTGTCGTCCCCTTCTCCTCTTGCCTTCACACTTTCCCAACATCAGGGTCTTTTCCTGGGAGTCTTCTCATGAGATGGCCAAAGTATTGGAGCCTCAGCTTCAGGATCTGTCCTTCCAGTGAGCACTCAGGGTTGATTTCCTTCAGAATGGATAGGTTTAATCTCCTTGCAGTCCAGGGGACTATCAAGAGTCTCCTCCAGCACCACAGTTCAAAAGCATCAATTCTTCAGTGGTTAGCCTTCTTTATGGTCTAGCTTTCACTTCCGTACATCACTACTGGAAAAACCATAGCCTTGACTATGCGGACATGTTCAAATACCTTTCCCCAAATGTAGATGTTAAAGCATTGGGCAACCAGATTGTGAAGAGGCAGATAGGATCCCAAATGGGGATTCACAATAATTGTAATAAAAATGGTAAAATATTAGAAGAACCTTATTGGGTCAGTATAATATCCCAGTTAGGCGAGAATCCATCCTGCAGCTGTTAAGTTAGGAACTGGGAGCTGAGTTGTACATACAGCCCCCAGCAGCAAGCTGAAAGCACAGAAGCTCCTTTTGAGTTACTAGCATAACGAGCGGGCTTGATGAACAGTGAGACAGGGCATTTAGCCTCTGTGTGTTTTGCCTTGACCTTGACTGGGGAGGAAGCTTGTCAGAGCCTCTGTGCCAAAGAAGATTACTTGCTGATGGGCGTATTTACCGAGACCCACGTGAGGGAGGATATTTTGACAATTTAATGTGCAAAAGGGCTAAAGGATTAGCTGACCTTGTCAGGGGAGGAAAAGAGACTGAGACAAAGCAAATTTTGCTATTTATCAGAAGTGCTAAATTGGCATTTTCCTTTCCAGACATGACTTTCTGATTTCCAGTTCTTTTTTTTTCCTTTTAATACAAAGCAGATTTCTCTTTGCTTCCCAATCCAATATGAAGACTTGGGATAATTAATAACAGGGTATAATGAATTAGATTTAGCCCCTTGAAAGTTCAGACTAAAACCCAGAGCAGATTCACCTCCCCTTTGAACTTG
The DNA here is from genome assembly GCF_051106095.1 of Pogona vitticeps. Lineage (NCBI taxonomy): Eukaryota > Metazoa > Chordata > Lepidosauria > Squamata > Agamidae > Pogona > Pogona vitticeps. Next base: position 6,320,928 of record NC_135790.1, read on the forward strand.
GAATCAACAACCTCCAGTGTGGCCTTAAATTGGGTCATGGCCATCATCAATTCCTGAAGTGCATCAGCCATGTACTGATTTGGGCTGGCTAGTTTTGTTGCATTATTTCTATGCTACTGTTGAGATCTTTCCTTCTGCAAATAACGTTAGGGTTATTTGACATTTTTACTAGAAGAGTACAATAGCCATGGGCCGAGCTTGAAACTACTGAATGGGAGTAATAATTTTGTCGATGGAAACATGAACCCTCTAGACCAAGAGTCGCCAGCCTTGGGCCTCCAGATGTTCTTGGACTTCAGCTCCCAGAAATCCTGGCCAGCAGAGGTGGAGGTGAAGGCTTCTGGGAGTTGTAGTCCATGAACGTCTGGAGGCCCAAGGTTGGGGACCACTGCTCTAGACCAATGTTTCCCAATCTTTTTTGAGCCACGTCTCCCTTTTACAATAACCAAGTAACCAGTGACACCCCATGACATTTGCAAAAGAGAGAGAGAGAGAGAGAGAGAGAATGACCTCAGAGGGGGCAGGAGGAAAGGAGGAAGCCTAAGAGTAGTGTTCCAAGCATAGGTGTGGAAAATAAGAAAAAAGGTTAATAGACTTGTACTATTTGTTTGTTTTTCTTCTCTCCTCTTGGCACAGATTACTTTCTACATGAGATGATGTGCTTTTTCAACAAATAGTACCATATGGCCCCCAATTCCGAATTGTCCGGAGCCCTCAAATTCTCCGGCTCCCAAAGAAAGCAATTCACACTCATTCATTTGGGCCTGGACAGGTACATGAAAAATCTTTCTGAAGACAGGTATCATGGGATCATTGGCTCGTTCCAAACCAGAACTGGCCAAATCAATCTCCTGACAAGAAAAAAATTGCTTGTTTTTAAGTTACTTGCATAATGTTAGGCTTTAAATGCTTTTGGAAAACCCTGTGGCACTGGAAGTCTACTGTCTAAAGTCTAAGTCTATATGCCAATAGTGTCAGGAAAAGGGGAAGTATTTTTAAATTTTGTTCTTCAGATGTTTAATACAGTGGACCCTCGACTTACAGACGGCTCGACTTACAGACTTTTTGAGTTACAGACTTCTCTGGCTGCAAAATTTAGATTCGACTTGCAGCCGGAGAATCGACTTACAGACCAGAAAAAAACCAAAATGGAACAAAAATGGAATAAAAACCGCCGGTTACGGCATTAATCGGTTTTCAATGCATTGTAGGTCAATGGAGATTCGACCTACAGACTTTTCGACTTGCAGCCACCATTCCAATATGGATTAATTCCTTAAGTAAAGGGTCCACTGTATTAATATTGTAATTGCAACTTTGGCAGTATCAGTTGATAAGTGGCATAGAAATCTTATAGATAAAATGGAGTCACTTTTTAATATTCTCTTCTTCCTTGGCAGACTGGTACAGAGGGTACAGTCTTCGAAATAAATCCAAAAAGGTACGTTATCATGTTTTTCTTCAGTTGTGAGTTTATATCAAGTTTTAGCAAAGGGCTGTTTTAGTTTTCTTCTGGCGGAACCAGAGCATGAAAATAAGACAAATGTATTAGCAAGTTAGTTGTTAGTACAGTATTTTTATTTCCCATTAAATGGGAAGACAATCAAACGGAGATAGCTAATCTTCTAAATTCTCTGTGTGGTCTAGTGAATAGTGACGGACTAGGACTCAGAAGACCTGGGTTCGAATTCCTGCACAGCCATGGGAACTCATGTGTGTTTTTGGTGGAACTGGTAAATCTAAATCTTAAATATCTCATTTACCTTAGGGTCACTATAAATCAGTTCCAACTTGATGGCTCAGAACATACACAATATTCTAAAAACAATGCTTATAAAGTAGTATTTTTATCTTGACTTTCAAAACACTATTTTTAGAAACTCCCATGTATCAGGTTGCTTGTCCTCCGGTTTTAACACAAAAGGAACCATTTTAACATTGATGTGTTTATACTAAATGTTAAGCTGTGTGTTAAAATGTTTCTTCAACCACCACCTAACGTTTCATCAAGGTGGACAACATGAGCCCCTCCAGATGTTGAAAGATGCCAACTTCTAGATTTTGCTAAGCTCAAAACATTGGTATAGTCAGGAATTATTTTTATATGACAGAAACTGCTGTGTTTTCTTATTGTTCCTTTTAGTTTAACTCTGGTATTATGGAGCCCTTGCTTTTATCATCACCAACAAGCCGTTGATGACTGCTTAAAACTCTGCCCTTCACTGAATTTATAACAATTTGCTCTTTTGATAAGGTGACTATTTTGTCTTCCTAGGGCATTTTCCCATCAGCATACATCCATTTGAAAGAAGCAACAGTGCAAGATGGCGGGTAAGTGGAAAAGACATTTGACCGTAAGAAATAACAAATGTGATTATTTCCTAAATGTGCTGGAGGTTACATGTTATTCTCAGATTTCCTACTTAGGCCTTAGATTGCCAGTTTCCAAGAGATAATCATGTTAACTTTGTTGCATCTTATATAAGACAAACAAAATAGACCTACAGTGGTGCCTCGCTTGATGAGGATAATTTGTTCCATTGAAATCGCTGTTAAGTGAAATCCTCGTCAAGCGAAACGAAAAAGCCCATTGAAATGCATTGAAAACCATTTCAGTGCATTCCAATGGGCTAAATGCCTCAGCGTCCAGCAAAGATCCTCCATAGGGGTGGCCATTTTCGGTGCCTATAAAGTGAGGAATCCATCCTAAAGCACAGCGGGGAGCCATTTTGCACAGCGGACGGCCATTTTAGAGCCGCTGATCAGCTGTTTTAGAATCATTGTCTAGCGAAAAATCGTGAAGCAGAGAACCAATCATCATCAAGCGAAATTTCCCTATCTAAACATCGTTTTGCAATCGCTATTGCGATCACAAAAAACTCATTGTAAAGTGGATTCGTCGTTTAACGAGGTAATCATTAAGCGAGGCGCCACTGTATTTGTCTCCATGCAAGCTTTTGTGGGTTATGATCGTCTTCCTCAGACACATGGAGTGAAATGATCAGCCATTATTTGCATCTCTTTGCCCCAACCTATAGACAGCATGAGACCGTCATTCCTAGCGAACTTCCCTTGGTCCAGGAACTCACCTCCACACTCCGGGAATGGGCTGTTATTTGGCACAGACTCTATGTGGTGAGTAGGAGCTTATTCCGACTTGCATATGGAAAAGAAGCACCTGACTGGGAATGCCTATAGCAAAACGTATCACAAACCTTTGAAGCAGAGCTTAGGACAGGGCTGGGGAGCTGGTTTCCAGTCTGGAGATCCTTGTCTCCACACTCTCCTGAATACTGGGAACATGGCTTTACCCCCACAGATCTAAGGAAGCTCCCCAAATGCCAGCTGAATTACTATGATTCTCCCAGTGCAGGCAAAAGGGGGTGGGCGGGCGAATCTGGATTCCTTGTGTCTTCCTTCTCACGTGATAGGGCTTTGGGAAGATATTCCAGGGTAGGGGAGAAGTGACTAGGGAACTTTGGTGGAATAAATTATGACCACCGGCCATGGGTTCCTCTCCTTGGTTCAAAGGAATCTTTGTTAATTAAAGATGAGAGTAAGTAAGTTTGCTGATCTTTAAAATTTATATAAATGATCTGTTCATAAGAATGTTTCTGAAGGAAGAAACTATTATCTTGCTTTGAGATTTTGCAGCTTTTAGGCATTGATAGCCTGTGTGGTGCAGTGAATAGAAGTTTGGACATGACTCAGGAGATCTGGGTTCAAATCCTTGCTTGGCCATTGAAAGTGGCAGTGATAAGCCCCTCCTTGAACCTCTCATGTTCCTCGAAAAACCCTAGTAGGGTTGCCGTAACTGGGAAACAACTTGATGACACCTAACGATGTGAGATATTGTAAGGTCAAGCAAGATATGAATGCAGTTAATGTGTGATTTGAAAAAAGAGAAAGAGCAGCTGTAGACAGGTGGTAAGAAGTTAAAGGAGATGATTTAATCCTTCCCCCCCCCCTTCAATCAATGGCCATGACAAAAAAAAAAAATCCCCACACACTCTGCAAAGGCAGCTAACTGCATCATGGAAACTAATCTAAGCACCAGGAGGTAGACCACCTGAACATAGGTGCAGGTGATCCACTTGAACATAATCATGCAGAAAGGTCCATTATAGGTGTTCATGCCCGTCAGTGACCATGTTTAGGTGATTTATCCACTCTGTTCTCTGTGTTGGTGGTATTCTGGAACCAGAAGCAGCAACAAGCATGCCCCGTCATCTGAATGTAGTCTTTAATTCATGCTAGGGAGCCTGAATCTCTATATGTTAGGACGTACAACTTCCACTAGTCCTATCCAACATAGCTGACCTTGAAGGGCCATAGATGTTGCATCTCGGCATCTGGAAAGTCACAAGTTGCCCATCCCTGTTTTATATGGAGGTGCCATAGATCAAACTTGGACTTTCTAGATCAGAGGTTCCCAACCTTGATTCCCTAGATGTTCTTGGATTACAACTCCCAGAAGCCTTCCCCACCGGTGGTTGTGACCAAAATTACTGGGAGTTGTAGTCCAAGCACGCTTGAAGACTCAAGGTTGGGAACCACTGCTTCTAGATTCAGAGCATTTGCTTGGCCACCAGTTTAACAAGTTCCCCCCATCCTTACTCTAGGCCCTTATTCTGAAAAAAGAAGACAAAGAAAGATAAACAGTAGCTCTGCCCTATTCTTGACTCCCTGTTTCTCACTATATCCGTTTCATTCTGCCTTCACTCTTTCTCTGTTTTGTAGCCAAAATATCTCCATCATGTCCAGGCCTTCCAGAGCTTTGCAAATATTTTGCTTCCTCCCTTCCCACCAGCACTGTTTTTGTTCAACTTGAGTGCCTTTCTTAGTTGGGGGTTATTTGAAACCCAAGGAGTAGCCCCTGTAAAAACTCTCCAGTATCTTTGTTTGCTTTCTGAGGGGGAACACTCAAGGTCAGATGAAGTCTCGCTGATGTAAACTCTTTCCTGGTAGAGCCATACATGAATATCTCAGCTATTATACGTGGAGGCTGAAACATTCAAAGTCTGTGTATTTTGGATCAAGGTTTTATTTCTGTGGCTTGTGTCTATAGCTAGAAGTAGAAGATCAAGGCAATAAGAGACAGAATCACAGAAGCAGCACACACTTCATTAGTGTGAGTTGCCATTAGTGTCATAGTGGATGTATTTCTTTTTGGTTCTTATTAGCTCACCTTGGACTCCCACTTTTCCTACGTTGAGGTCAAAGTGGCTGACGTGGCTCTCCTTTCCTCAATATTGCATCCTCACAACTTGCCTGTGGGGTAGGTCTGATTGAGAGATATTGACTGCCTCAAGGTTTTCCATTGAGTTTTAAAGCTGAGTTTAGTAAAGGAATCCACAGTGTGACAAAGTTTATTAGCTTTGTGACTTTACAAAAAGGGGTTGGGATGAAGGTGAAGAGGTCTGTCCTCAGCTCTTTGACAGCACAGTAAAAATTGAATGCCCGGGTTGAGAGCTTGTGTGCCATTGAGTGGTGGTTCTCAACATTTGATGTTTAGGACTTCCAGCTCTTGGAAATCTCAGTCCTTGTAGCCAATGATCAGGGATTTGGGGGCTGAAATCCAGAACATCTAGAAGCTCCATAGGTAAAGGTAAAGGTTCCCCTTGACAATTTTTGTCCAGTCGTGTTCGACTCTAGGGGGCGGTGCTCATTCCCGTTTCCAAGCCATAGAGCCAGCATTTTGTCCGAAGACAGTTTCCGTGGTCACATGGCCAGTGCAACTTAGACACGGAATGCTGTTACCTTCCCTATTTATCTACTTGCATTTACATGCTTTCGAACTGCTAGGTTGGCGGGAGCTGGGACAAGCGACGGGCACTCACTCCGTCGTGTGGATTCGATCTTACGACTGCTGGTCTTCTGACCCTGCAGCACACAAAGGCTTCTGTGGTTCAGCCCGCAGTGCCACCACGTCCCTTGAGAAGCTCCATAGTGGAGGACTACTGTCATCAAATGCCAGCTGCTGGAGGTCAAACACAGGGAGACATTTGTTGTCTGTGCTTCTCCAAGGCATCTTGTTGGGTGCTGTGAGAAACTGGATGCTATAGTAGGTGCAGATAAGTAGGTAAGATGGCCCTACCTGTACCATCAGCCTGTTTGTAATGATGGGTTTTTTTTGAGATCTATTGTTAGATTCTTCTTGGCCCTTTGGATGAACCAAGATTTGGAGTACCGGGAATTGTGGGTTAAAGTCTTGGAATCTTTTCTTCATACCAGTTTTATTCCCCTGTGATCTGCTTCAGGAGAACAAGAAGACTCTTTTTCGCCATGTGCAACAGATGACCTATAGCCTCATTGAGTGGCGGTCCCAGATCCTCTCAGGCACCCTCCCCAAAGATGAATTGGCAGAGCTCAAGAAAAAAGTCACGGCCAAAATAGACTATGGCAACAGGTAAGTTCAGCTCTTGTTCCTCTCCTTTGTTGCAATCTCCTGACTGAGAAACAGGGCATGGGTGGTCAATAACAAGGTGGTTGGTTTGTGTATGGCTCTCAAGATTGGCTAGAACACAAACACAGAGCTTCCAAAGCTATGAACTAGTGTCTGTAGTGGAGAAATATCTCTAGGAAACACCGTTCTGCAAAGGAGGTCCTTGGATGCAAAAGCTTTGAGCAGTGGTAGTTTTCCACTAGATTCTCTGTCAGGTACTATTTTCAGGTTTGCCTGTCTACCTTTCTTGGCTTTTGTTGATGTAGACCCTTGACTCTTTTTGTGTATGGTGAACTGTTCAAAGTTGCAAGTGGAGGAAGTAAGGACCACAGGACTCTGATGGAGTTGCTTTGCATTCAGAAGGTTGTCAGTTCAGTGCCTGACATCTCCGTTCAGGAAGATCAGGTATGAATGGAAAGATTTTCACCTGAAATCCTGGAATGCCACTGAAAGTAGAAGTAGTTGATAAAAGTCTTGTTCTCTTATTCCTGAGGATGCTAGGTCATGTCTAGGAAGGCAAGGTCAGGACAGGGAATGTGGTTTTCCTGCAAGCAGTTCAGTGTCATGGAAGGTGGGTTCATTCAGGACCCTGGACAGAGCACTGTAGCAGGTGCTGGCTGGAGCTGACCCAAAACAGATGGGAGGCCATCTGTATCCAGATCCCTCCCCACATCATTAACTAGATCCAGCCCACCATGGCTTCCTCCCTGTAGCCATTTGATTGCAGGTCCTTTCGAGGATCAGGTGGAAATGTTGGATCAAGTCCACAGTCTTTTCACACTTTGTGTGAGATCACAATATGTCAGCAATTTAATAGGCACTGTCCACATTGTGTCTTGATTTGCAGGGTGTGTTTTCCCATCAATTCATGTAAAGCATGCACACAGCATACATGCACATTCATGGTTACTTGAATCCATTAATGTCTCGTGCCATGTAATTTTTTTCACCGTTCTCTGAAATGGCTGGCTCTTTTTCTTCTTCCGGTTTTTGGCCACCGGTATTAAGACAAAGGCCGGATAGCGCAGTGGATTAGGTCTCTGGCTGTGGGACCAGAGGTTGGGAGTTTGATTCCTCACTGTGCCTCTTGCAAGAAGAATCAGCTTATGTGACGTTGGGCAAGCTACACAGTCCTAAGGTGCCCCCAGAATAAGATAAATGGTAAACCACTTCTTGAAAAGATCACCATAAGTCAGAACTGACTTGATGGCAAACAATTATTTTTAGTAGTAAGGCAAAAACAAATGTGTCATAGGAGAAGAATACAACAGTACCAGCCTCCCAAGTTCTAGTTCAGTGTTCTAACCACTATACTACACTGCTTCAATAATCCATAAATGTTCAGACAGTAGTAAATGTGATTCTCTAAGAAAGCCCATTCCTGTTGGTTGTACCAATCTGCCTAATTCTCCCACTATTAAAACCCCGGGGGGGGGAGCAAAAAAAAGCACATCTCATCTTGTGAATTTAAACAAATATGCCTGCGTGGCCGCATCTCACTTGAGCCTAAGAAGTCAAGCATCTGTTACACTGTATACTGAAAAATCCTGTTGGGATAATTATTCTTAGGTAGGCAAATGAACCTCTTTGACGGTCACTATTACCTGTGGGTTGTCTCGTAGATCTGCTGCCTGCCAGATTTTTTTTTTTCATCCAAGACCAACAAGTCTCCTTTGAAAGGTCGTGATACAGAGAAAGGGCAGGATCTGTTCTTGATCATCCCAGAGTGCAGGACCCATAATCATGGGCTCAAGCTACAGGAAGACATATTTAGGCTGAATATTAGGGGGGGGGGAATCCCCTAACTGTTAGAGCAGTACAATAATGGAACCAGTTTCCTCAGGAGGTGATGAGCACTCCAGCACTGGAGGGATTCAAGAGAACTTTAGATAACCACCTGGCAGATATCCTTTTATCTGTATTCCTGCATTGAGCAAGGGGTTGGACTTGAAAAATGAACCGTTCAGCCTGCTTTGAGAAATAACAAGAAACAATAATTGGTGAAATCTTGTGGTTTGGGTTTGAGCATCATCAGTGGTATCTGCTCTGTAATGTCACTCCTTTTTATCCCTTTTTCTTGTTCCTTGGTCTTATGTAGTAGACATTTCTGCATCGTTGTGTGGTGACTGCATGCGGAACTTAACTCGTCTCTATGGACATAACCAGTGAGAAGAGTTGTTCCTCTTTTCTTCCTCAGCTCCGTGGTCTTGAGTTAAAAAAAAACACTACTTTTTGGAACTGCATTTTGCAAAATCCACCAGCCAGCCAGCATAGCTGCTGGTCGTGCTGCTGAAGTATTTTAGGATCTGTAATTGGGAAACATAACTTTTCCTATTATTGATGGGCAGAGCCCTCTTGTGGGTAGAGAAGACTTTGGCGCATATCCTTGTGTCCTTTCTTCCGTAAGGAGACCCGTCACCTCATCTTTTAGGTCACAATGGCCTCTTTACTTTGCCTTTTCCTCTGGGCCAGCCCTACCCTTTGGGTAATGATCCTAAAATTGTTGTTTCAGCCATCATTGGAATTTTGCTAGAGCACAGGGAAAGTGGTTTTCCCCCCTCTGCCTGTGAAAAACTTATTTACCATGGGATTAAACAGTAAAAGAGTCACTATTGGAAAAACCCTCAATCCAATTGACTCTGATTAAAATACAGCTTTGTCTTAAGGTAATGAGAGAAGCTTAGCAAGCCCTACCATAAGGCAGAATTACCCCTCTGCTTCAAGTAGAAGATGATGGGGGATCATTAGATCTTTACTGTGGGGATAAAGATCCTTCATCACCACCACTAAAAGTCTGAGTTGTTCCTTCATTTAGTTCCTACACAGACTTTGGTGAAGCTCTCTTTTCCTGCCTCTCTCAAGAAGCTTTTCTCAGGTAATTGAAAAAAAATATATGAATCATTAAAAATAAAAATCAGGATGTCTGTGTGCATTATTCATCTCTTCCTGTGTTTTAGCAATGAAACTTAAGTGCCTAGTCCTCATGATCTTCCCTAATGGAAGGGAAGAACTCAGTAGTTGTGAGACTTTGTGGTTTGTTCACCAGAGGTGATGCTACATGAGCAGAAACAACTCTGCTAGCACAGCTAATAGTAGAGGACAATGGGAATTATAGTCCCACTACATCAAGAGGGCTGCCTTTTCATGCAGGAGGATGCACTCCAAAGCAAAACTTCAGTGAAAATATAAACTGCCACCAATGTAGGAATATACATGTTCCTTCTCTCATTTAATTTATTATGAATTCCCATTTTAACCCCCCCCCCTCTTCATGGCATGTCCTTTCTCCTGAATTGGTTCTCAGGATTTTGGGACTAGATTTGGTAGTACGAGATGACAATGGGAACATCCTGGACCCAGAAGCCACCAGCATGATTGCCCTCTTTAAGGCACACGAGACAGCCTCCAAAAGAATTGATGAACGAATCCAGGAAGAGAAGGTGAGCTTCTGACTTCATTTATCATTTACGCCATTGATCTCCTTCTTTATCCCTCCTCTCTTCCCTTGGCCTCAGAGTGTCACCAATGACTCTTCCCCACTTCTCCCTCACTATGGATTGTTTTTTTTTAATTACTATGTGTGAAGTTTCAGATAAAATGATTTGAAGAGGCAAGTTCAGAAGGGGCATAGCTTGAGAAAGGCTGAGAATAATCTAACCATCTTTCCTCCCTGTTGAGGTCCCTTGATGAAGGGAGGAAGTAATCAACAGAACTCAACACTCTAGCATCCCGTCACGCAAGGTGACCACTTTCCTATGTCTAATGTTTGAGTGACAGAATGTCTGAATTCTTGCTGCTTAGCACAGCAAGCCTTATTAGAGTAAGCCCATTGAATCAATGAAGATTTAGTGAGCCGATTCCTTTGTACATTCTGTCAGTTCAGTTCAACTTACTCTAGTTGCGGCTAAGTGCACAAAGCAATAGGATGTTTGCCGTTGTGTCTGTCAGGCCTTGGCCCTCTGTTCTTCCTTGGAGCTGACTTTTTCCTTCTACCTCCTCTTACAAACCAGTCTCTTCAGCAAAACGTTGATCTGCGGAGGCAGTCAATCTTCAACACAACCCACACATACAGCCTCTATGTTAATTTCAAGAATTTTGTCTGTAACATTGGGGAGGATGCAGAATTGCTTATGAGCCTCTACGATCCTGACCAATCCAAATTTATAAGGTATGTTCTTTGAACAATTTTGTTTTAAAAGCCTCTTACACGCTTCAGCAAAGATGTATATATAATACTATTAATAATATAATAATAATAATATAATACTATTAATATACTGAGTCATCTTGGAATTGAGGAATAAACAGGTGGGAGCTTTGAGCTCACATATTCCCTTTTCTTTCTTTTCGTGTAGATGGAGAAGATCTTTAGCCACTTATAATATGTGACAAACCACAGTTTCTTGTTTCAACCAAATACAGGAAACAGTGGTTTGTTACAGACCGGGATATTCAAACCAGTTTCCCAGAATTGGAGGAAATGAAAGATTATGAGTTGTTGGATACTGAAAGAGGAAGCTTTTCCTCCCAGTTAACATGCAGAGAAGTGAGGGAGAGAAAGGAAGTATATGAAGCTCAGGCTTGCACCTGCTCATTGTGATAACAAGAAACCCGGGGGATTCATTGTGTGTGATGTGGGACATGATATAAATGATGTCATTGGGCTGTGGATGGTGCAGAAAAACATAAAACTCTACAAATCCTGGCTAGAGGTGTATGCCAAGCCTCTTTGTTAAAACTGAGTTTCAAAATCTTATAACAAAGAGGACTGGGATAGACATTTAACTATGATTTTTGGAGTTTTTATGTTCTTCTGCTTTGTTCACAAGCCCAGTGGTGCTCAGCCTAATGAAGTCCTGTACAGGCTGAAAGCTAGCTTCTGTTGAGATTTTTAAGTGGTCTAATAAAGATATCACCTACTTTTTTCAATCCCTTTTCTATATTCCCACTTCATTCTGGTCCATCCACCTAGCTGCCTTAGGACCAGAAAAACTGCCCTGTTCTTAGGCAGACATTGACTAATTTCCAGAATTTCTGCAAAGAGTTGCAAGCTTTTAGAAGAATGATCTGCGCATTTCTAGAAAGCCTACTAAGTCAGAGGTAAACATGCTCGGGAAAGAGAATGGGGTCTGGTGGGCTTATTTGGTCTGATCTGAGCCCCTGGTAACTTCTACCACACCCATCACCTATTTCCTGTAAGGGAGCACAACTCTTTAAGTCTTGGTTTTCCAACTGAAGATGAGTACATGGCTTCTTTTCCCAACTCTACTGTCATAATATAGGTTATCATTATGTGTTGTCAAACTGCTTCCAACATATGGCAATTTGAATAAGGTTTTTGATTGCCAACAAAATAACAAGGGCTTTATCAGGAAGAAGGTATTCCTTAAGAATTTGTGCTAGAGAAGATCCTTCACTTGTACAGATACCTTTGGTTTTGGAAGAGAGATTTTGGGGCACATTTAAGAGAGGGAGCTGTTAAATCATGTATGTTAGAGACACAGGAGGACAGAGTGCTCTTAAATCCTACTTCCAGCTCATCAGAGGAGCTGAAAGTAATCAGCAAAATTAAACTGTACTCAAATATTTGGGACAGATTTTCCCATGAATTGCTTTTGTTTCTTGGTTTTATATGCCCCCCCCTTTGCGTCTGATGTATGGAGATCCTAACAGGGGTTTTGAGACATGTGAGAAGTTCAAGAGGTGGTTTACTATTTCTACTCCCCTGTGAGCATCCATGACTGAGTGAGAATTTGAACCCAGGTCTCCTAAGTCTTAGTCTAATACTCTGTCAGCACAACTACACTAGCTCATGTGAGATAAGTGAAGCCGAGGATAAGTGACTGAATCTTTGGTCATCTATCTACTGAGACGCATCGCTGTGTGAGGATTTGAACCCAGTCTGTGTTAAAGCACTATAAGTAAGTGCATCAGACTGGTGGGGGTTGCCCTTCTGTAACCATTATGTGGCTCCCGCTGATTTCACTGTAGTTCATAAAAAGAAATTTTGCCGTAAATTATGTCCCTTTGGCCAGTTCACTCTCCCTCTTGTCTTTACTTAGCATTCCACATCTTTGCTTCTTGGGATGATGCAGTCTTTACCATATGTTGACTTTTGTTATGGTGGTGTTGTCTAAATCCCTAAGCCGAAGGCTCTTCCTCATTTTCTTTTTGTGAAATATCAGAGAGCATGAAGGTTTGTTTCTCTTAGATTCTCAAATTGCCCTAACCTATTTTGGCACCGATTGCAGCTCCACGAAACAAGTCGTGCTTCACATGATATGATGTAAACTAGACAGCGTAACAATAAAAAAAATGTCTCTGAGCATGTTTTTTTTTATTTGCAGTGAAAGTTACCTGGTTCGTTGGGGAAGTAATGGGATGCCAAAGGAAATTGAAAAGCTTAATAACCTTCAGGCTGTCTTTACGGTAAATTCTCTTTCTTCTTCTGGCTTTCTGAAATGAGTTTTCCCTGTGCCACCAGTGTTGTTGTTTTTATTACTGTCTCATAACTGTTTCTTTATTACTTGTGTTATCATAAGGATTTGGGGTCATTATGGGATGTTTCGAGGGGGTATCAGAGTTGACACTGCTCAAACAGAGATTGCTACACAGTCTGGCAAACATAGACGTTTGGCAAACTGGCCGGGATGTAACTATTTTCAAAGTCAACCCAAACTCTTTAAAGAGTTTGGAAATAACTTCTAAGCAGTCACGAGTTACAGTTATTGTTCTAAGTCCCAATTTCATTTATTTACTGACAGTACTACTTTTTTAAAAAAGTATTTTTCCATTATTAAAATAGCTACTTTTAGTTAATAGATATTGGGATTTTGTAAGCCATTGGCTTACGGCATGAATCATAACAAAGTAGTAAGACCACTCAGACACCGTGTAACAATAAAAGTAAGTAAATGGACAGCGATGTTTAAGAGCTCAAAGTTAATTTCATGGAAGAGCCCCATGGCACAGTGGTTAAAGAGTGGAGGCCGGTGACTCAAGTGTTGTGGGGTGGTAAAGCTGCTCATATTTTCAGTCAAGTGTTCTACATTCTCTGTCCAGGGTGCTGAACCTTACTCCCAATTCATTTACCACCTTAGGCAACTTCTTTAAAGTTTGGATTATAACTCGGAATGGATTCCCTGCCCTTGTAAAATCAGAGTTGAAAGCCTACCATGACTTCACCTGCCCTCTTCCACAGATAGGGAGCTGGACTTTTATTTCTATCAATCAGACCTGCAGTTTCAACAAAGGAGGTGTGGAGACCTGCAGCAAGTGACATAGAAATTCCTGTTCCTGTTCAGATGACAAGGAAATTCTGGGACTCTTGTTCCATCTCTCAAGAAAGGAACACTGGTGGTTATTATCCTAATAATCATAATCACTGTCATAGAACTGTAGTTCTGGAAGCGACCTTATGAATCATTGAGGCCCAGCAAGTAATAAAACACCCAACCTCTGGCTCTGTAACCAGGGACATAAACCACTGAACTATCCAAGTTTTTAAAAGTAACTCATTACTTCCACGATCAGGTTATGCAAACTTTGCTAGCTGCTATGGTCCATATATTATGGGAAGCGCCAGATACCTGTTTGGACGAGAAATGAACCGGGGCGAACCACCGAACTGCCGTTTTGTGGTCACCTCTAACAGCTACCTTTTCCTGAATACAAGCTTTTATTTTGTCAAGGCGTTATGCTTCCATTGTACAAGATGGCAGATGTAATAAGGAAGGAACAATGTTGTCTGCAGAACAGTAGTGAGGTGGTATATGTTTGGCATGTTTATTTCCATTGTAACTTTTCTCAAGGGGCTAAGGAAGCGTCTGCTACCAAGTCCCTTCCTGTCCCCTCTTCTGACTTTCTTATGGCTATGTTGCTATAGTCAGTCAGCCACTGAACAAGGACTCTGATAAGTCAGCCACTGAACAAGTGGCAGAGTTTGTGAAAATGGCTGTTCTTACTAGACAATATATGATTGATTTAGCTTTTATATCCACAAGTATACACACAGAAAGACACATGTTTTTTACTTTTGTAAACTTGTCTTTACTAATTATTATTATAATAATATAATAATCTGCATATGGTGTCAAGTCAGTTCTGATTTATGGAGAGACTTTTCAGGGTTTTCCAAGGTAGAGAATACTCAGAAGCGGTTTACTATTTCCTTTTTATTGGCGTGCCATGGGACTGCGCGGCTTGCCCAAGACTACACAGGTTGGATCTTCTTGTAGGAGGCACAGTGAGGAATCGAACTCCTAAATCACTGAGCTATCCAGCCAGCTATATCATTATTATACAATATGATTATTGCGTGATGCAGTGTTCTGTTGACTATAAATTAAGGTAACCCATTATTAACATTAAAAAGCCCCAATACAGGCTCTCCTCATTTAATGTTTAATGATAGTTCAGATTTACCTTCATAAATGTGTGCTTGCATCATCCCCATGCCTCTTCTTGACTGTATGTGATTTATTACTCTTGTATACAGTATTATTCTTCCTCACTTATTGACCAATTCGCTTAACAACCTAATCATAGGTATGGAACTCGGTCACTAAGTGAGGAGTGCCTTTAAATAAAATCATTGGGTTTTTCTTAAAAACTGTCCTTTAATGAAAAATAAAATATTCAGGGTGACTTCCAGGAATAAATGTAAAAAAAGGATGGAAAGTAGTATTTTTAAAAGTGGAACAAGAGTTGCATTCCTAAAGCAACAAAAATCTTGTCCTAAAAACAGTGATCATGAAATTTCCCAGCAGACTATTACAACCTGATAAAAAGAGCTTAAGGAACCAGGGAGAATAAACAAGTCTTCTGTGATACCAGAAAGATTACTGCCGCACAGATAATGGATTTGGCGCTGGGTGAAACCTGACTGATTTCCATCAGAGCATCTTAAGAGTGAAAGTTTTTTTGCAGCTCTAACCTGAGTCAGTTGAGAGAATCACAGAAAGGCTTGATTAGCTTATTTGGCAGGTTAATATTCAAGCTGCCTACCTGCCTTTAGTGTTTGAGGCATGATTAATCTCTCAGGGGATCTAATGTTATGTTCCTAATTTTTTGGATTCTAGGTTGGAAGGGGGTTATCCAGTTGGTATAACTCTGCCCTTCTCCCATGATTTGCATGCGTTTGAGCAGCATAGTTTTAGTTTACAAGGATTTTGTTTCAATACATAATAAATATTTCACTAAATAAATAAATATTCAAGAAATAATGTGTCTCTGGCCACCCAGTACTAGGGGCATGAGATCAACACTGAAAGCATTGAAGTGGTCTACTTGCCCCAAACACAACATCTCTAATTCAGTCTCTAGGTCAAGGGCCATAAAGACTTTATTACACATGGTATTGTGTGGAGAACACTGTCAACGCTATGGAAGAAAACCGCAATACAGTGGTGCCCCGCATAGCGACGATAATCCGTGCAGCCAAAATCATCGCTATACAGATTCGTCGCTATGCAAAATAAAAAAGCCCATAGGAATGCATAAAAACCCATTTAATGTGTTCCTATGGGCAAAAAAATTACCTTTATGCGAAAATCCTCCATACGGCCGCCATTTTTGCTGTCCGGTAAGCAAGGAATGGTCGCAAAAACACAGCGGGTGGCCATTTTTTTAACCCAGCGGCCATTTTGGAACCGCCAATCAGCTGTTGGGAAAACATTGTTATGCAAAACTCGGTAAGCGAAACAGCTTACCGATCATCGCAAAGCAATATTTCCCCATTAGAAACATTGTTATGCAATCGCAAAAACAATCGCAAAAAATTGTCGCTATGTGGATTCGTCGTTAAACGAGGTGCCCGTTAACCGAGGCATCACTGTACTGTAGAGAGAACTGATCTCTCTCTCTCTCTCTCTCTCTCTCTCTCTCTCTCTCTCTCTGTGTGAATTTTCTGTTTCTGCTTTGTTTTGGGGAGCATAAGAGTTATATGCAGATTTTGAATTACCCGGGGGTCCAGCACCCTTAACCTCAGTGTTGCTGAAGGCAGAAGTGTATACGGTTATGATCTGAAAAGAACAGATGCAGTGTCAAAACCATAGGAGTACAAATAAAGAGGCTAGAGCGAGTAGCCACTCCTTTTGGAGACCATTCCCAAAAGCACAGAAGGCTATTTCTTTTCTAATTGCATGCAAGTGGTGCCCGCAGGTGATACATAGGGAAGGGCCTTCCCAGAAGATGCATAAACTGCGCAAGCCATCCCCCCCTTTTTTTCAATTGTTTGGTTAAACGGTGGTGGGAACCTTCTGCAGCTGGGTTTTCACCTTGTCCACAAATCAAAAATAATTCCTTCCCGTTTCCCTGTGTGTGTCATGTTTCCACTGAGGGCAAGAATAAGGCTCTCATTAGTGTTGGTGCAGTTAAATATTCACTCTTATTTCCTGGTGAGTAACTGATGTGTGTTAAGGTTGCATCCCAGCTACCGTAGTGTTTTGAACTCCCTGGAAGAGTGGGGAATGGTAGGACCGTCTTATCTAGAAGAGCAACACAGGAGGAGGTGATTCGGCTTCCAACCTCGGGTCTCCAGGTGTTCATAGACTACAACTCCCAGACATCCAGGCCAGCATAGCTAGTAGTGGAAGCTTCTGGGAGTTTTAATCCAAGAGCATCTGGGGACTCAACTGAGCTATTGCATCATCTCCCTACAAAGATGGGATTCTGCAAATTTATGTGTGTAAGGATTATCTAGAACAAACCCTACTTGTATATATGTGCATTTGTGCAGATCTGCTGTTGCATTGAAGCTGAATATGCAACCTTGAGGGACATTTCTAGTGAAAGAACTGGGAACATGTTTAGTGGTGCATTAAAGGTATAACTGTCTGATTCAGTCCTATTCTGCTTCATGCCTTCATTGAAAGTAGGGTGAATTGTTAATATTAATATCAATATTAATAATTTTAACATTACATCTGTTTAAATCTTTTTAAAGTTTGTAATCATTCCTTGTTCTTAGTTTTTAGCATTCTTTCTGTTTTAATACTGTAAGCTGTCTGGGGTCCTTTTTAGGAGAAAGGTGGGATATAAGTATTTTAAATAAATAATAAACAAGATATCTGATAGTAAAAGCCACATAAGAACTGAAGCATTTGTTGGACCCAAATATGAGGGAGAGACAAAGTCTCAGTTTAGTGGTGGTAGGAACCAGACCAAAATAACTCTTCATTAGGTAAAGGTTCCCCTTGACATTTACTCCAGTCATGTCTGACTCTAGGGCGTGATGCTCATCCCCGTCTCCAAGCCATAGAGCCATCGTTTGTCCAAAGACAGTTTCTGTGGTCACATGGCCAACACAACTAGACAAGGAACACCATTACCTTCCCACCGAGGTGGTACCTATTCATCTACTCGCATTTTTACATGCTTTCGAATGTCTAGGTTGGCAGGAGCTGGGACAAGCGACGGGAGCTCACTCCATTGCGTGGATTCGATCTTACGACTGCTGGTCTTCTGACCCTGCAGCACAGAGGCTTCTGCCATTTAACCCGCAGTACCACCACGTCCCTCTTCATTATAGATTTCTAAATTATGGCCCCAGAAGAAGGCCACAAAATGATCTGGTGAAAAGTATTTGACAGTTTTAAGAGTGTAAGAAAACCTTCCCCTCCCCCAAAAAATATCATGAGACTGTCTTATTTGGATGTCTGAACAGTCCATTGGTTGACTTGCAACTGTTTGGATTATCACCACTTCTAATCTGCATATAATTCAATTCTTCAAACAACAACAACACACAACTGTTGATGTATGAATGTGGGGCATTGTGCTTCAGTACACACGATTCACAACACCAATACCAATTTCTATTCTCTGACTGTGATAAACTGGGTTTGCATATCCAGAGAAACAGTACCTTTCCTCACTTTTCTAGTTTTTATTCTGCCTTTCCATTTCCTACTCGATCTTTTTTACTCTGCCCACTCTTTTCCCTTCTACTCAATCTTTTTGTGGCCTCAAATGAACCTCTTCAGGATGTTTAAAAAAACTATCTAGAATGAGAAACTACAACTAAGTTTGGAGAACAGGTGGCAACTAGGGATGACTCCAGCTGAGAGATCAAAAGTAACTTGTACCTGCGTTTATCCCTGAAGATCCATGGAGCACAGCAGATGGAACAGATAGTGTTGGGTTTGAACCATGTAGATGTCATCTGTGTGTATCTAGACAGAGTTTACCATATTTGACCTTACTTTGTTGGCCAAGTCTAAATTTGGTCCACAGATACTGGTTTTGCTTTGCTGGGTAGGAAAAGATCTAAGGAGGCTTACCCATTTGGATGCTCCAAGGTGAGACATATGAAGTACCTTAGTCATGATGAAAGCACAGAACCCACACCTTTCTGCCCAGTGTTTTAGATCTGGGAAGGGCTTGGATTGTCACATAATTGTTCAGATGTTGTCCACTCATCATCATCATCATCATCATCATCATCATCATCATCATCATCATCATCATCATCATCAATTTGTTTGTTTGTTTGTTTGTTTGTTTGTTTGTTTGTTTGTTTATTTATTTATTTATTTATTTATTTATTTATTTATTTATTTATTTATTTATTTATTTATTTATTTATTTATTTATTTATTTATTTATTTATTTATTTATTTATTTATTTATTTATTTATATCCCGCCTATCTAGCCAACTCAGGACCACTCTAGGCGGCTAACAATCAGCTCATCTTCCTGGGTCCAAAATTAGGAGGGAGTCTGGTTGGCTGTTCAAAATGCCAGATTCACCATGACAAGAGAAAATATAGAAGCTGTGCATAGATTCACGGCAGGGTTGACTGCTTCAGTTCCATGAACTTCCAGGCATATATGTTCATTGTACAAAATTTGTCATATAACAGGACTGTCTGAAATCAGATTTGTAAGTTTTTTGGGGGTGTGTGACTGCAACTCTGATGGATCAAGTTATGTTCTTTTCCCCTCTCTCTTTCTCAAACTGCTCTGATTATGGTTTGATGGTCTCGCCTTTCTAGGACCTTAGCAGTTCTGACCTGATCCGACCTCGCATCAGCTTGGTGTGTCAGATTGTGAGAGTGGGTCACATGGAGCTGAAAGAGGGCAAAAAACACACCTGTGGCCTCCGGAGACCATTTGGAGTGGCAGGTAAGAGAAACCATGATGGCTTATAAGGTCTTCTGTTCAGTGAAGTCCCATCAATTGTTTTAGATGGCTAGGACATCAATCAAAGTCCTGGGCTTTGAATTCTCACTTCTTCTATCTAGAGCAATGGCTCCCAATGTTGGGTCCCCAGATGTTCTAAGACTACAACTCCCAGAAATCCTGGATAGCAAAGCTAGTAGTGAAGGCTTCTGGGAGTTTTAGTCCAAGAACATCTGAGCACCCAAGGTTGGGAACCACTGGCTTGTAACAATGTTTCCTACCTAAATGCAGATAAAAGCAAAGCATGATGTAGAGGGAAGGATGTACATGTGTGGGAGTGATATGTGATTAAAGTTTCTGATGATCAGCTGTGATATACCGTGTTTCCCCGAAAATAGAACAGGGTCTTATATTAAATTTATCTCCAAAAATGCATTAGGGCTTATTTTCAGGGGATGTTTTATTCTTTTTCATGTACAACCATCTACATTTATTGCCCTCCCTTATACTCTGAAGCCCATCAATTCCTGATCTGTAAAATTCATTCAATTAACTTATCACTTGTGACCATAAGCCTTTGCAAAATATACCAATGCAAATGAAAAAGTGTGGGGGAGAAGCATTGTATAAATGTTATCTTTTAAAAAATCATTTAAAATATTTAAGTCTTTTGTGAATGAAATCTTTACACCTTAACATGTACATGTGTGTATGTAATATGATTTGAGTTGTGAGTGAAAGGAAGAAATATTTAATTTGCCTTTTCTCTTCCTCATTGCTTGGCCAAGAAATTTGTGGGAAGTTGTGGTCTCCTTTCTGTGTCTTTCTCTCCAGCTGACTTTCACATCCTTTTCTGGGAAGCCCATTGTCCCCAGGTGAAAAACTCCAAATGAGATATTTTTAGAACTGGGGGAAGAAATATGGCCCTCCAGGTGGCCTTCTTTCCTGGAACCTTTTGTCCTCCTTTGGAGTATTCGGCCTCCCACAAAGGTTCCTGTAAATCGGAGGAGCGAAAACCATTTCAGCCCCTGCTTGGAAATGTTACTCATTGGGACTACATATCCCAGAATCCAGTGCTGTCTGGGGGATTCTGGGAGTTGCAGTCCACTCAAAGCAACATTTTCAAGCTCTGGTTTGAACATGGCTGTTTTTATAAGGCTGGCACAGTCTGTGGAATGCTATGCAGCCTGTAGGATGCAAAATCCTTTAAAGTGTCTTGTGACAACGTAAAATAGGGGTTTCCAAACTTTTTTTGACTTGCATTTCCCTTGGCTTACTGGCCACTGGCTGTGGCTTCTCCAATATGATAGTTTGGGCAAGGGGAGAAGGGAGAGGGGAGTCCAGCCTGAGTAGTAACTCTACAGATTCCATAGCACCCCTGGCCATGCTTGGTTGGCACCCCAGGATGCCATGGGCACAGTTTGGGAACCTCTGCCTTAAAGACTAAAAAGTTGTATTTAGCCTTAAACTGTAGCCTGCTTTCTCACATGGACCACAAGGGATTTTGTACCTAATCACTTGAGCCCCAAAGTGCCACAGATGTAAGATAATACACCTCTTCCTATGAAATACCTTGAAGTGGGTAAAAATGGCAGAAGTGAAGTGTGTGCCCTCCAGATGCGTTTGGAATACAACTTCCATCGTTCTTCCCCTTTGGCCAGACAGGCTAGGACTGAGGGAACGAGAGCACCTGGAGAGCTGCCTCTGTCCTTGCCTCCTGTAAAGTGCGGTGTGAGTGTGATGTGACGTTTTGTTATTGCTGTTGAGCAGCGAGATGCCTTTATTTTAAAAGAGGACAGCAAGTCTTTAGCATACTGGTGATCACATTTTGAAGGCTCCCCTTCCAGGCAAATCCCTTGCATGTGTGACTGAGTTTGCTACTCTGGCAATTATTATTGTTGCAAGATCTGCTGGTGTGAGCGGCAAAGCACTGATTCCTAGAAGGGAGAGTTTCATTTGGTTTCATAAGCCACCTAGATCTTTTACGGTCAGGTCATCATGCTGTCCAGCTCAGAATAGTTGGGGACACAACTAGGGGGAAATATGCGATTTGAGTTTGCTTCCTTGTGGCCTCTACAATCTGCTACTTGGGGTCACCGTCTCTGTCTCACACTAGAGTTAGCCCTAAGTATAGATCTTCTCTTCTCACTTCTCTGTTCAGAATTGGAGATGGTCACAAATCAGGAAAATTATGATTTGTTTTGATTTGGGATTCGTCAAGGTTGACGAATCACAAATTACAAATTTATGATTTTTTCTTACATTTTAAACCCTATAAAATAGCCCCCCCCCCAGCACCTAGAGACACCAAATTTGAAAGGAAGCTTCCCCGACTCTCCTCTACAAGACAAGCAAGTTTGGTGAAGTTTGGGCTTCAGACTTCCAAGTTATACACCCATAAGGAGGGCTTCCCAAGGAAGGTTCCCTCTAGCACCTAGAGACACCAAAATCACAGAGAAGCTTCCACTGAATCTCCTCTACAATTCCTGTAGGAAAGTGCACTTTAACAGCTGGCTTGGGGAAACCTAATCTTCACCAAACTTGGAGGGATTGTAGAGGAGAGTCATGGGAAATATCTCTGGTTTCGGAGTCTCTAGGTGGTTGAGATGAACTTTCTCTCGGATGGACTCTTTGTGAGTGTATAATTAGGACATCTGAAATGCAATCTTCAGAAATGTGGAGGGCTTGTAGTGGACAGTAAGCGGGAGCTTTCCTGTGAATTTGGTGTCTCTAGGTACCTGGGGTGGGGCTTCTTTTATAGCCAAATGAATCAATGAATTAAAAAAAATCACTAAAAGTTCATTGATTCATATTCTTTGGAGCATTGATTCACATGAATACAAATCAATGAATTAGCAATTTTTTGAAGGAATGTGGTGATTTGTTTTTTAATTTGTGACCATCTCTGTTCAGAATGATAGGCTTTGCCTGACTGAAGAAACCGGGGCGTTGTAGCTGTTACACTGGGAAATTAGGACAAAGAAGATTTCACTTCAATTCCCTATTTAACCACAAAATACACTTTGACCCAGTCACACACTCTTGAACTAGACTGGATTTTGAGTTGCAAGTTTAAAATGGATTGAAAGAATGATACATGTCAGAACTTCACCATGCCCAAGCCACCAGGTCAGATGTGCTGCACTAGAGCAGTGATCCCCAAACTTGGGCCTCTAGATGTTCTTGGACTTCAACTCCCAGGAATCCTGGCCAGCAGAGGTGGTGGCGAAGGCTTCTGGGAGTTTTAGCCCAAGAACATCTGGAGGCCCAATGTTGGGGACCACTGCGCTACAGGGTGTAGAAGCCTAGAATGGAATGCACGTGTTTCAGGTATTATGGTATATGAGGAACAGGATATTCTTCCATGTTTTTGCTGTGTTGGGAAGGCAATGAAAACGGATCTAGTGAGACCCCAGTGGGCCACCATATATGGAAGGTCCATTGTATTTGGTATGTTGGTCACAATTGTACATTCAACCTCCAAAACTGGCTCTGATCTTACCCTAGATTGGGCATGGTCAACTTGTGTTGGCTCACTTGTTAAGTTGTGACTCCCATCAGCTTTCATCACCATGGCCAACGACTTGCAGTCCCACAGCATCTGGAGGGACACAGGTTGTCCACTCAGCCTCATACGATGTGAAATAAGCTTCCAAACTTTAGAGGAGGCTTTTTTTAGTATAAATGTTATGTTATGATAGTATGTTTCATCAAAACTTTTCTTTTCCTAGTAATGGACATTACGGACATCATCCATGGAAAAGTGGATGATGAAGAGAAGCAACATTTTATACCTTTTCAGCAGTAAGTATTAGCTCTCTCTCTTTTTTCTTGTAAACCAGCAAGTTTAGACTTTTTTGCACTTGGTATGGGATGTGAATTGCTATATTTTGAGAAGCACCCACATTTAATTTATCTTCCTTTTCAAAAACCTTACAAGACAACTTTCAGCTACCAGTTTAGCTTTAATGTACTGTTGGTGTGCTCAACCCCCCCCCCCGAGGTAATTGGTTCCATCATCATACTGCTCTAATAGTTAAGACATTCATCCTGAATTTCAGCCTAAATCTGGCTTCCTATTGATTGAGCCTATTATTCTGACTCCCTACTCACCCGGCCACTCTGACAAGGGTGTGGGAGGACTAATCTCCCTGCTCAGCAGTGGAGTAGCCAAGCAAGCAGGGAGGTAGGACTGTAGCAACTGGGTTACTGCCAGAATTGGGGCTACAGTCCTGTAGTCACAGAGCTCCCCTCTTTTGAATCTGTGTGGCTTGTGTGGTACAGACCTTCAGGTGTGCATCAAAAACTCATCAAACTGCCTTTCTTCCATTGTGTTTCACATCTCTGTATTTGTCTTCAATACCATGTGCTTCTGGATTCCTCATTTTATCTGGTGAGGGTTTTGTCCTAAAAGGCAGTGTATAAATGAATAATGCAGTGATGGGCAGCCTCTGTCTCTCCTAATATTATGGGCTATAGCTGCCATCATTCCTCACCATTGGCTCTGCTGTTTGGACCTGAGGGAAGCTATAGTTCAGTAGCTCCTGGAGAGTTGCAAGGCACCGGCTCTTCAAAGAGGTTTTATTCCTTGATTAAACAGAGCAGCATAAAATGAATAAGCATCCCAAATGGCTGTAAATATTAGTTTAAGTGCTTATTGAGTCTTCTGCTGGAATAGATTTGATGTGTGTCAGCATTCAGAACTAGCCCAGACAGAACACCATAACACTCTTAAGTGCATTTAAGAATTGAGTTTAAAGCTGGCCGTGCATCACAATTAAGCAAGAACCTTTTTATGTGTTAACTTCAGTTAAGCCAGTACCAGCACATACTTTTAATTGTAGAGTAAAGTGGGAGAAGAAAAATTTGTCCTGCAGAAATGAGAGTGTGATTCTATTACTCTTCTGATTTCCTACCAACAGTTAAGAGACCCCTGATAGTTCTGTGAAGAGGAACATGATGGGGGTGGAGAGGGGTTAAGGCTGGCCTTAAAAGAGCAAGTTCTTTGGGCTTATCCCAGTTTCGTTTCTGTATGAACCTGTTCAACGTACCGGGAGGGCTGTGAAACCTTGAAAAGTTGCCTCTTTTACTGCTGGGTTAGGAAACACTCTGAGTTGGGGTGGACTAGCTTTCTACTTGAGGGATCGACAGTGGTACCTCGACTTACAAACTTAATCCTTATTGGAAATAAGTTCATACGTCGAAAAGTTCATAAGTCGAGTCAAACTTTCCCATTGGAATGCGTTGAAAACCATTTAATCCATTCAGGCTGTTTTCCGTTCGTATGTCGAGGCGCTGTTCGTAGGTGGAGGCATTAGTTACCATAGGAACTAATGCAAAGCCGATTAATCCGTACTCTACCATTAGGGGGTGAATTTTTTAAATATTTTTCTTCTTTTGACCTAAAGTGAACTTAGGTCAAAAAAAGGGCAGGAAAGTTTTTTTTTCTTTTTTCGGTTTGTAAGTCGAGGCTCCGTTCGCAAGTCGAAGCAACTTTTTGTGAAGGGAGCCATTCATAACTCGAACAATTCGCAAGTAGGGACATTCGCAAGTTGAGGTACCACTGTATTTTGGGTTGTAGCATGACCCCTGAGAGGTATTTGTAGGAGCCAATAGGGCTGCTAGAAGGTGTTTTGGTGCTGGAAATGAGGGAGGAAATGATGTTCTTCCCCTCAATTCACCTACAAAAGTAGGTGGAAGTGCCCATTGAAGACCAGCCATGGAATAATACCACACTGAAGTTAACAACAGGGCAGTAGCTCAAAAATAGGGCCTCTTGTGCTGTGCCCACAGCCCTGTTCTTTAATAAAAGCTAGTATTCAGAACAGATTGTGGGCCGTGGCCCTCACAGCTTCTGCCACTTGAGGCAGTTACTTCAGTGCTGTCTAATGGTAGGGCTGACCTTGATGGCTAGTGTAAAACAGTGGCTCATGCAAATGGATATCATGTTGAGAACTAGCTGCTGTAGTACTTCTGAGTTTGTGTTTGGCCCAGGAATTTGTAGTCAGTAACACAATCAAGCTTATAAGACTTTTTTACTCAGAAACACACATTTTTTCTCCCCTGCATATTATTTTTTTATGTTCCTACATTCAAAGAAAGTGTTGTTGTTGTTATTTATTGTTAGATATATGTCAGAAAGGGACGTAGTGGCGCTGTGGGTTAAACCACAGAAGCCTCTGTGCTGTAAGGTCTGTAGATCTTCAGCTGTAAGATCGAATCCACGTGATGGAGTGAGCGCCCGTCACTTGTCCCAGCTCCTGCCAACCTAGCGGCTTGAAAGCATGCAAATGCGAGTAGATAAATAGGGACCACCTTGATGGGAATGTAACAGCATTCCGTGTCTAAGTCGCACTGGCCATGTGACCACAGAAGATTGTCTTCGGACAAAACGCTGGCTCTATGGCTTGGAAACGGGGATGAGCACCGCTCCCTAGAGTCGAACACGATTGGACAAAAAATTGTTAAGAGGAACCTTTACCTTTACATGTCAGAAATACTCCACTGTGGGACAGTCAGAGATCTACTGGTGGATCCACATCTCTCTCCTGTCTACTCGTGCTTTAACACAGCTTCCTTCACTTGCTATCTTCTAGATATTGCTCAAATATTCCTCGAGATATTGCTCAAATATTGGAAATGTTACTTTTGTGGTCTTCAGGTACCAGAACCCCCAGTCTGTGTGACCAGTTGTTATGCTGACTGGGGGAGTCTGGGAGGCAACAAGCTCGTGAAGGTTACTCTAAGATGTCCTCCCTCTTGTTGGAATATTGAGATAATTTTGAAGACACTGCCAACCAAGGCTTTCACTTCTGCTTTTTTCTGCTCCTTCTCAGGATTGCCATGGAAACCTACATCAGACAGAGGCAGTTAATCATGGCGCCTTTAATAACTTCTCATGTGATTGGAGAGAATGAGCCCCTCACATCAGTCTTCAACAAAGTCATTGCTGCCAAGGAAGTGAATCACAAAGGGCAAGGTACCCAGAGCAGATGGAAGGATGGTTCTGAAAAGACCAGAAGAAGGAGAGGATGATGGGGGGTTGGAATAGAGTTGGAGACAGAGAGATTCCATTGGCTTGAAAACCAAAGTCATCACTTAGGATGGGCAAAGCCAAGGGCATGTATTGTTCCTCAGAATGCGTTGATTTTCCTCAGGAAATCTTCAATAATTCACTTTTGCTGCTGATACACAAGTATGTAGTTAGCAAGATGGAACTCCATATGAAGCGTATTCCTGGAACTTGGAAAAGTTCTCCTTTTGATGTTCATGCTTGTTGGAGGATTCCAAGAGGAAAGTCTCCAAACTTCCCATGCTACATTTTTAAAAAAGCATTGAAACCTTATTAAAACAGTTTCAGAAATGTGAGGGAAAGAAATATTAGCCTAAAAGGAGGAAAGAGGATGGAATCTTTAAGTGGAAGACCTCTTGGTGAGGATCAGTGAGAAGCGGATCTACCTTCCCTTCTCATCTTTGGAAACAGAGGGACCGGTTCTCAGCTGAAAATGTGACAGAATCAATTCAGCCATTGCTGAGGAGAATGAAAACCTAAATAAAAGTCTCTCTTCTAAATGGTACTGGTCTCTCTACCAGTATAGCTAGATATTTTGTATCTAGCTATTTTTTAAGGTTATTGCTATTGGTTTTAATATTTTTAATTTTTTGTTTTGTTTTGTTTTCTATTTTATGAGTTGTAACCCGCCCAGAGTGTGCTGTGACACTAATGGGAGAGGGATATAAACTGAATGAATGAATGAATGAATGAATGAATGAATGAATGAATGAATGAATGAATGAATGAATGAATGAATGAATGAATGAATGAATGAAACTGCCATTGCAGAAGCTTGCCTTCATCCTCACCATAAATTTGATCTGATGTATGCTGAGCAAGCTTTTTTGCATTGGTACATTGGAGATGGAATGGAAGAAGGAGAATTTTCAGAAGCTCCCAAGGATTTTGCTGCCCTCGAGAAAGGCTATGATGAAGTGGGTGTGGATTCTCTGGAAGCTGAGGCTGAAGGAGGAGAAGGATATTAAAAATAATAATACCGGATGATTAAACATGTAGATATGCTTTCGTATGTTTGCTTTCTTGTTAAATTTCAAACAAAAATGTGAATGTTCTGGCAGGTTTCGGGTAATAATAATTGTTTAAAACCTTTCGTGGGAGGTTTTATGGCTAGATATTTGGGTGAGAGTGGAAGGATGCCGACAGATCGTGCAGATAGCAAGGCACTATGCAGTTAGGCTAAGTCATGTCCTTGCAACAAGGCTTTGGGGCTTACCTAGCCAAGCAAAATCAAAAACTGCAAAAAAAAAAAAAAAACATTCAATGGCACAACTGGAGATTGGGGGAAAACTAATGGTGGACTTGATTGGCACACCTTTTTGATTTTTTTTTCCCTGTCATGCGTTTTGGGTTGCACAATATCATGTCTCTGTCAAACCTGCCCAAATGCCCACCTTCCCCAGTAGCATTCATAACTGCCTGTTGTGTTATCTTTGTTTTCTACCTTAGGCCTTTGGGTTTCTCTGAAGCTTCTGCCTGGGGATTTAGCTCAGGTTCAGAAAGACTTTTCTCATCTCATTGACAGATCGACAGCAGTGGCTCGCAAAATGGGATTCCCAGAGATCATTCTGCCTGGTGGGTATTTCTGTGCTGCTGGGCATGTTTGCAGGGTGGGGTTGGGGGCGTTGCATTTCTAGGAGAAGATAGCCATCCTTGGATAAGAGCATTGGCCCTCTTGTGAATGGGCAGATAATTAAAAGAGCAGGAAACGTAGGACAGGGGATGGGAGACAATCCCATCTCCCCAGAGTAAAACCTTCAAGAACACAATCTTGTAGGCATGCATGAATATTTCTAGAGAGGAAGTACAGGCCACAGTCCTACTGGTCTTTGCACTGTGTGGGTGTAACTTGCTGCAGCTGGTTGGGGCTAATTGAAGACATGCCAGAGTGCCCCTTCTTTTGTTATTTCAATTTAAACATTTTAATACAAAGATACAATATAGGAAACCATAAAATTGTCATAAACCATCAAACCTTACATCATAAGCATATCAAATGGTATTACTAGTTAACATAACACATCTTTCCATAAATCAGCATGAGTTGCTGGTGGGTTGCTAAGAAAATCAGTATAATTATTATAATACTTAATGAAAGAAAGCCATGTTTTATATTTTTAAAAAGTCTATACTGGAATTCTGATAACTCATTTATGAGTGGGCAGTGGGTTTTTCCATCAAAACTAATTTCTATAGTGCTAAGCATTCCTTAAAATTTCTGCAGTTGTCTTTCACTATTGAGCAATTGTTTGTTTAGCTGCTACACCCCAAAAAAGTAATTAACTCTTTATGATGTAATAGTGCATTGGAATCTAAGAATAAATTCACCAATCCCCATGTAGGGGGGCACTCAGTGCCCTTTGGTGAGAAAGATGGGTGCATGATCAGGAAAACGACCAAGACATGTGATGGCATATCCTCAATCAGCCACAGTTCTGTATGAACACCAAGAGGATTCTGGCCCCTGTGTTTAATCCCAGGCTGAGCCTTTGACCGCATGATGCTTTCTCCAAGGGCTGGGCTGGAACTCTCATCCTCTTCAGGGAGCACAATGAATTGGAATCACTTGGGTTGATGGGAGTTGCAGACCAACAGCTGGGAAGACCACCAAGTTGGGGAAAGCTGCTCTAGATGATTGACTATCCCTGGAGGAAATTGGGTTGAGAGGTTCGTATTAGGATTACCCCAAGACTCTTTTGCTGCCGGAGACAGAACAGGAGGCATAATGTAAACAAATATTTGTAGTATTTAAAACCAGAGGAATTATTTTGTCCCAAAATCCCACAATTGCTACAGCCCAACCCCTTCCCAGTCAGATTAAAATAGAATAACCACGCATTATCAATAGAGGAATTGTGCCAGCATAAATCTGTGGGCACATATGTCAACAGCAAATTCCCACTAGTTGAGAAATCAGTGTTTGCATTTGTTGTCATAGACCAAGTCATGTGACTGGCTTGTGACACTGAATGTAAACATTGACTTCTTAAAATTGGTGCAATCTGCTGCTGAAATCCATACTGATGGAATTATGACAGTGGGTGTAAGTAATAGGATTCTGTCCACAGTGTAACTATTTCCTGATATTTTATGACACCCAAAGTCTGTGGTTTGAGGTAGATGCCTCACTCTACCTAATACAGGGGCCAGCTTCATGGTGCAGGTGTCACACCATAAAGCCCATCTTAATTTCCAAAACAAACTTTCTTGCGTTGTCACAGGTGAAGTTCGGAATGATATTTACGTCACTCTGATGCATGGGGAGTTTGACAAAGGTAAAAAGAAGACTCCCAAGAATGTAGAGGTCACAATGTCTGTCCATGATGAAGATGGCAATCTCTTAGAGGTAGGCGCTTTTTAATAACAATAATCAACCTGCTGTTCATTAAAAGGCCTTTTATATGTAGGCAAATGATTTTTTTTTTCTTCAGAAAATGTAGTTTGCTACCTTGAGCTGTTACAAGTCCACTTTAACTAGGAACTGAACAAAATTCATAGAAGGGAAGGTTTGTTAGCTGAATAAAGCCTCCAAGAATAGAGGCAGTGTATCTGAGTACAAGATGTGGGGCACTAGCAAATAGGGAGTCAAGGCCATGCTTGTGAATTTTTTGAAGGCTACTACTTCCTGCCTCCTGTGAAAAGCCACCGGGAGCAAGCCGATTCTTGATCTGATTCAGCTGAATTCAGATGTTCAGATACACATTTCAGTAGCTTAGTTGGCATGGACCACAGCAATGAGCTTTAAATATGGTGACTAAAGTAGCAGACCCCCATTCATGACTCAGCAGGAATTTCCCTTGCAAGTGAATCATGTTGGATTAATGTATGAGCACATGGGCTGTCTTGTTGTGAGTCAGTAGCAGAACATGGAGACAAGTCATAAGGAGAAGAGCCACCTGTAACAAGGTTTTTGGGGGAAGGGGGGGACAAAGTGGATAGTCATATACTGAGGGAAGTTTTAACACTGAAGTTTTATTACAAAATATATTAACCAATAAAAAAGCTGTCACATTTAGTACCCTAAGAAAGGATTGCAAAGAATGGAGAGTACAGGCGTATTGGTTTACTCATCTTTCAGCAGACATGTATAGTCATAATAATAATCATCCTAAGAGCTGGTAGTGGCCCTACGGATCATAGTGTTTGGGAACCCAACTCCAACCCTCTCCAAATGGCACCAGGGCTCACTGGCTTCCTGTGTCTGTCCAACACGACACCTAATATACTTGCTTACGAGCTGAGACAGGGGACCCACAATGCCTAGCTCACTCCCACACACATGCATGGAGAAATATGTTCCCAATTCCCATGACATCACAAGGTGATGGGGAAGATAATCCTGTGACAGCCCCTGACAAACAAGACAACACTTCAAAACCATTTCAGAAAATTACTTTTATTGGTTTTGGAAAAGAGGCTAAATGGATATCCTCAGTGGAGATGACAGCCTGGTTCAGCTCCAGCAGGACGCCTGCCTTCTGGTCCCTCGCATCCCCCTGGGGAAGAGGAAGTTCGGCAAGAAAAAGAGAGAGACAGAGAAAACAAAAACTAAGGAGCGAGTTCTTCTGCTGCCATCAACCAGCTTCAACCCAAGCAACTTCATCCCAAAGTTCTGCCTGCCAACATCCACTGGCTTCCACCAGGAATATCCACCTGTTCATTTCTTCCACTCCGCAGGCAGATTCCACCAGCTTCTGTCTGCCAACGTGAGATACTGGGAGCTGGACAAGATGGGCCCTTGGCCTGATCCAGCAGGGCTCTTCTTATACATTCGTATGTTCTTGAAGAGCTGAAATTCCCAAAGCTTCCCAATACAATATTAATAATATAAGTGTATTCAGTGTTAACATCTCTGGAATAAAACATTAAGAATGTTGTACTTCCTGTCATTGCAAAATGTGATACACGTGATTGTGGAATTCATAGAATCAAAGTATCTTAAAATGAGTTGGAAGGAGCGTACAAAGCAATGGGGCCCAACCCTCTACTCAATGCTGTAATCCAAGTCAAAGCAGATCTGACACAAGGTTGACCAATTTTCTCTTCAGTGCCTCCATCATGGGTGCACTCACCACCTGCCACGATAACTGGTTCCAATGTCATACTGCTCTAAAAGTCAAGAAGATTTTCCTCTATATTTTGCCTAAATCCGGCTTCCTGTAATTTGGGCCCATTTTCATGTGTCCTGCAGTCTGGGATGAGTGAGAACAGATCCTGCCCCTCCTCAGCACAACTGCCTTTCAAGTATTTGAAAAGTGTTATCGTATCTGCCCTCAGTTCCCGTTTCTCAAGGCTAAACATTTTCAGCTCTTTCAGCATTTCCTCATAGGGTTTGGTTTCCAGTCCCCTGATCATCCTCAGGTGAGTAGAAACCATCATCCTGGACATAGCTAGAACAGAACTCTTCCAAATGTTGAAAGAGAGAAAACACCTTGTGGCCTAGTGGGAGACGAATGAGCAGAGTGAAAATCTGAATTAACCCCCACGATAGACCTGCAAGAGGAAAATAAAGAAACACAGAGTTTCCCAAACGTGGGTCATCAGATGCTCTTGAACTACAACTCCCAGAAATCCTGGCCAGCAAAGCTGGTGGAGAAGGCCACTATGGGAGTTTTAGTCCGAAAACATCTGGGGACCTATGGATGCCAGGGTTTCAACCCAAGATCT
The DNA here is from genome assembly GCF_051106095.1 of Pogona vitticeps. Classification (NCBI taxonomy): domain Eukaryota; kingdom Metazoa; phylum Chordata; class Lepidosauria; order Squamata; family Agamidae; genus Pogona; species Pogona vitticeps. The sequence continues at coordinate 6,353,235 of NC_135790.1, forward strand.
TCTAAGTGGAAAGTAAATGGCTCCTTCCCTTGGGATGTTTTATACCCATTGTTGCCTCTTCCCCCCATCCTAGACCTAGCTGGGCTACAAGAAGGTGTAGAATCATAGTATCATTGAGTCGGAAGGGGTCTGTAAGGACACTGAGCCCAACTCCCTGCTTAAGGCAGAAGTCCAAAGCAAAGCAGATCTGACAGATAGTAGTCCATTTTCTCTTGAATCTCTCCACCATTGGAGTGCTCACCACCTCCTGAGGTCATTGGTTCCATAGTCGTATTGTTCAACAGTTTAGGCATTTGGCTTTCAGTAGGTTCAGCCCATTATCACATGTCCTGCACTCTGGAATGATCTAGAGCAGATCCCGAGTCTCCTCTGTATGACTGCCTTTCAAGTTTCTGAAAAATGCTATCCTATCTACCCTCAGTCTTATTTTCTCAAGGTTAAACATGCTCAGTTCCCTGTCCAGAGCTTGGAAAAATGGCAATGTTGGCTGGAAAACCTTAAGATTTATAGTCCAAAAAAAGTAACTTTTCTAGCTTCCACCTCTGTCTCAACAGAAGGTATCTGGCATTCAGTGCTGCATTGAGCATCTGTCATTTTTCCACATTTTTCTTAGGGCCTTCACAATATTTCTGAAGCATTTCATGCAATGGTGCAATTAATTCGGAGGGGTTTTTTTTTCATACCGAGTGCAAACTATTGCTTCTATCCTATATATATATATTTGCATTAATCATCTTCTGTGACTCGTTCTTTTGTTTTTGTTTCCATGTTTTCTTTCCCAAAGAAAGCTATCCATCCAGGTGCTGGTTACGAAGGTATCTCAGAGTACAAATCGGTTGTCTACTATCAAGTCAAGCAGCCCTGCTGGTACGAAACCGTCAAGGTGAGGCTACACTGCTGGCAGGCATGCTTGCTAGCTGTGTCCTTTATAATAACTGTGTACCATCAAGTTAGTTCTGACTTATGGTAGCCCTTTTCAGGGTTTTCTAGGTAGAGGACTCAGAAGTAGAGCTGGATGTATTCGTATACGAATACGAATATCCCCCCACAGGTGCAGATAACGGAACAGAGCAATAGGAACGGACTGCAGAGCTCACGGCAGTAGCGAAATCATGACCGGTCAGTCTGGCCCCAGGGGACCGGACCTTCATTATCTCCACCTCTGGGGGGATATTCGTATTCATATACAAATTCGTATTCATATACGAATAACCCCATCTCTACTCAGTAGCGATTCACCATTCCCTTCTTGGGGTGGGGGTGTTGCCCTGAGACTGTGCAGCTTGTAGATGAAAACACGGCATGTGGGAAGCAGGCAAGCGTACAATAAAGAAAAGGAAAGAAACAGAAAGAAATGGTCATTGACGAGTCTACTCTAGGTCTATTCACCTCGTAGACCTGAACTTCCTTAAGGCGTATTTAGTAATTCACTGTCCTTTCCACAGAGTTCTTACTTATCCTATTATTCCATACAGGTATCCATAGAAATAAAAGAAGTCAGCCGTTATCACTTAAGATTTACTTTTCGCCACCGATCATCACAAGAATGTAAGTGCTGGGAATGATGGGCAAATTTGAGTGTGAGCGTAGATCTGGAACCTAGCGTGTATGGTAGGGGAATGCTTGGGATACACATGTTGCTATAGAAAAATTTCTTAGGTAATTTGTTAACATCTCTGGGGTGGTGCATATGGACTAAAATAATGCTAAAAAAAGAAATATATTCAGCAGGATCTAATTTCTCCCATTTGAACAGCAAGCTTTTGGAATTTTGAATTTGTTATTATTTTTCCTTTACGGAATCCTTGGCTCTATATGGGGAAAAGGTAGCTTAGAAATGACATGAGCCCTCTTCAGGGATTCTTAACATGCAAGAAGAAAGTGTGCAAACCCCATACCTGAAGTTGTTCCCCTGGGGGGAAAGAAAGAGGGAGATTCCCTATCCATGGAGGTTCTCTACAGCAGGGGTCCCCAACCTTTTCAACCCTGCGGATTGCCTGGAGAAGGTAGTGCACCCCCTTGAGCTTGCATACATGCATGGGCACGCAGACTCATGTGCAAATGGCGGCATGGTGTTCGTGCAAGCGCCTGGCGCTCATGCACAAAAGGGTGGAGCTCATGCATGTACGTGCATGCACAAAGGGGCTGTGTGGGGGGAAGTGCGAGGGGGGAGGTTTGTCTCCACAGCCGAGTCCGCGGACTGGGGGTTGGGGACCTCTGCTCTATGGAAGAAGAACCCTGATTTTTATATATTCTGGTGCTGCTGGAAAATGTCAGTGAGTGGAAGAATTTAGAAGCCCTGTTCAGGCATTACCTTCACAAATAGTCCCACAAGGCTTTTGGGGAGCATCTAGGCTGTTTTCACTCCCGTGTCAGGAGGTTTCTTTTGCAGACAAGAGGTACCTGCTTTTAGCCTCCGAATGCAGAGAACCATGTAAAACGGGGCTTCATGCTGGCATTTAGGACCTACCTGGGAGCAGGAGCATCTCCGCTCCAGACACAACTCTTTCCATATGTAGGAAGGGGTGCTGGAGAAGAATGGAGCTAGGTAATTCCTTGGAAGCATGAGGAGTCTTATTTGTGAGAAAGTAATGCCTGAATAGGGTGAGATTTGCTGCTTTTCAAGTTTTAGTTATGCTCATTTTTGCCTCAACTCTGTTTTGATCAGTCTGCCAAGAGCCTCGTACCTTATCTTTCTGAAGTTTAGACTCTTGGGTGCTATTGCTTGGTGTAGCCAAATTGAGTTCATCCATGTGTGGGACAGATAGATCTGTAGATTCAGGTTAAAATCTGAGGAATTCCTTCATTATATAAGAAAAATTTGGGTAGGAGGTCCTCAGCAGAGATTGGGATCCCTCCCTCCCTAGAGATTCCAGAATCCTGATGATTGAACCTGTTCTATGGCTAGAAACTATGGCTGACTTGGAAGCAGAAAAATTGGAGGGAAAATGGGATGTATTTATTTTGGACAATAACTTGCCTACACTGTAATACCTTGTTGCAGTTCCCACAAGTTATTACAGGTTTTATCCTTATTATTTTAAAAAAATACAGTTTGGCCTTTAGCACAGAATGAAAAACACAGTGTTATGATGCTGGATGATAATCCAGTGGAGAGAATGACAACGAGGCTTCCCCCCACTCCATTTTCTTCTCTCCCACCTGTTTTTCCCACAGCACGAGATAAATCTGAAAGAGCTTTCGGAATGGCCTTTGTGAAGCTGATGAATGCAGATGGTACTACTCTACAGGATGGCAGACATAACTTAATAGTCTACAAGGTATGTTATCTTTTGGAAGTCCCTGGTGGTATTGTTGTTCCTCATGAAGTTTCTTCCTAAGACAATGTTCTCCTGCCTTAACTAGCTCACTGAGATGTGGGACAGAATCTAATGTATAGACTGGTTGAATCTAATAATACAGTACCTCAAATATATCAAATAAACCATGATGCTTGACCCTCCCTAAGAGTCCTACAAAACTTTATAGACCTCCAGCAAAAAAAATCAGGAGTCTATGTTCATAACAGCTGTCATTGTCCCAAAAAAGAGCCAACTCCAAAAAGAAAACAGTCATTGACACTCATATCAAAATTCATGTGGATATCTAGGTGTAAGTCTTTTCATTGTTGCCATAATTCCAGGCAACATTTTCTACAAACTTTATCTACATTGCTTCTATGTTCCATATGCACAAAATATTTCAGAGTTGTTGTAAAATGCAAACGCTTGCCTTGCCTTGACTCTGCTACATGATTGTTGTTGGTATCCAGTGTGTGTAGAATAGTTTGGAGCCGTCTTGTTATGATGAGTTGAATGAGTAAGTGTATCTTATCTCCCTATATTTATAATTCTTGCAAATTGTTTTCCTTTCCTCCTGTCTATAAACAAGCCTTATCTGCGGGTCTTGGAAGTCCAAATGCTAAAAAATCCATCGATAATTTTTCAGTAGGAAACTGGATCGTTGTTGCATATATTATGAATCCAATGGCTTGTAATCTATAATTTCGTTGCACCCACTTGTGAGTGCAATGACAAATAAATTTCTTATGTCTTATGTCTTATGTCTTAATTTGGCCAGCTGCCATTATGCTGATAACATTATTGTTTTGAGTAGACCTTTTGCAAAGCTAGGAGTTACAGGAGTCCATAGCATCCTGGTATCCTTCTGATGTATTGATTATATTTCCCATTGTTCTCAATCAGCTTGGGTGGTGAGTCTGGAAATGGAATTCCAGTTCACCTCAATGGCACCAGCCTATGGGAAGCTTGTCTTTGGAGTTCCAAGGTCTTCTTTGTGTCTCTTCAACAGGGTGAGAACAAGAAAATGGAAGATGCTAAGTTTTACTTGACACTTCCTGCCACAAAGGAGGAAATGGAGGACTGGGAAATTGTTCCAGCCAAGCCACAAGTGACCAACTTTACCCCAAACAAAGAGAGTACTAAGGATAGCTTTCAGATTGCAACACTCATCTGCTCTACAAAGCTGACCCAGAATGGTAAGTTGGGCTGCTGGCAATTCTGAGGAAACGCAGGCCAGGTCCTAAATAGGTCAATTGCTATATCATGTGCCATTCAAATCTACTCTTGGGCACATGCCTGTGTAATTTCCCTGTTGGGTGGAATGAGTCAAGACCTAATGGGACATAGATTTGCCTGATGTTTACAGGAAGTCTGCTACCCTGTTCCATTTGAGTTTCTCCTGCAAAACGATGGGCAGGCTCCCTGGCTGGCTGTGCCACTCGGCAGAATGAAGCACTTACATGCAGTCACAGACACACAACACACATCCACGGCTTTTCTCCTTAGCCCTACTGCCTGAGCCTTTCTCTCTCTTGGAGGACATGATGTGTGCCATCCATCTTCTCCATGCAGCAAACGGTTTGCTGTCCTCTGGCTTGCGCTGAAAGATGCTATCTTGCTACCGAAGTGAGATGCCAACCTTCAGCCTAGTTGGCTTCCATCTGTGGAATGGAAGTAGTGCCACGTTGTCCTTTGGCTCAGGCATCAACATGTCTTGGGATGGCTCTGACTTTCACGTCCGCCTCCACAATCCTTTAAAGATTAGAAATGTGCTGTAAGAGTGGACAAAGAATAGCTACTGTCCTATTCAGAGCATAAAGGAGATCACACAAGATCTCCACTGCTCTGGCAGATCCCCCATTGTACCACCAGTCTTGCAACCACTGCAAGACTGGCCATACAACGGAGCCTGCTGGTACAGAGGAACGACTTACATGATTGCCCAGCTGCAATCACATAATGCTTCAGGATTCCGGCCAGTGTTTTGAGCCCTTTGGTACCATATGCATTTCTATTTATACACACACATGACAGTAGCAAAGACAGATCTATCTCCAGAACTGTGATTTACAGAAGACTGGATACAGTTCCCACATTTCAAAGCTACTTTTCTTCTGGCAAAGCTAGTCTCCAGACAACAGATTTGCCATCTTGTGGTTGGTCCCTATCAAGCCGTTGAGCTGGCAGATGGCCAGACTGGGTAAATGAATGTTGAAACAGGATGCCCAGATGCAGTGCAAGGTGCTGTGTGCCTTTCTGGAGCTGTGACAAAACTCCTTCTCTCCCCCCCCCCCCCCGTATGAGTTCATGCCAGAAATAAATATTGTATCCATCTTCGTCTTGTTTTGGAACCACAGCAGGAAGCCAATGCTTGCAATCTAATTTTTTTTCTCTCCTTTGCCTTTGTCAGTTGACCTGCTAGGTTTACTGAACTGGCGTTCGAATTCCCAGAACATCGGACACAACCTCAAGAAGCTGATGGAGGTGGAAGGGGGAGAAATTGTCAAGGTATTGGAAGGTCATGGCTTTGCAAATATTTGGGAGGGCCCCTTACTTATTTTTCGGTGGCTCCTTCAGGAAGCTGCTGTCTTATTCCTACATGTAGAGGGACGTGGTGGCGCTGCGGGTTAAACCGCAGAAGTCTCTGTGCTGCAAGGTCAGAAGACCAGCAGTTGTAAGATTGGATCCACGCGACAGAGTGAGCTCCCATCGCTTGTCCCAGCTCCTTGCCAACCTAGCAGTTCGAAAGCATGTAAAAATGTGAGTAGATAAATAGTTACCACCTTGGTGGGAAGGTCATGGTGTTCCGTGTCTAGTCGCTCTGGCCATGTGACCACGGAAACAGTCTTCGGACAAACACTGGCTCTATGGTTTCGAAATGGGGATGAGCACCACCCCCTAGAGTCAGACACGACTGGACATTTGTCAAGGTGAACCTTTACCTTTACCTATGTTAGATATGGGACCAGAGCAGGCCCTGCTTTCAGGGAAAATGAGACTGTATCCTACCAGAAAAGATAGTAGATAGTAGATAAAGATTGGCATTCTGTCTTCCTTTTTTATTAACTCCCCAACTGTTCCCTTCAATTAGAGGACCAAGCTATAGATTTTACATGTGTTGTCCTTGGTCCTCTAAGCTTCCTCACTTATGACAAGAGATGTTATCCTGTTGAAATGAGACACAGCTGGAAGCATTTGATACGGTACATGGAAAGAGAGTGCCATCTTGTCCATTGCCTCAGGTAGCAAAACCTTTGAGTCTGCTTTGAGTCAGAGGTTTTAGAATTTTAGTTCCTCATCCAGAAGGCATCAGACATGAGTTTGTTGAAATTGTGGTGTCCACTTCAACTGGTTTTCTAGCCTAGCATCCTTTAACATGCATTATGTGATCAGCTGGGAACCCCGTTCCCTCAACCTGGGAAACCAAGCACTCCAACGCCAACTCTATGGGGTTGTTGTTCAAGAATGGAAAAGCAGAATAATGGAGGCATGCTCGTAGTTTGTACAGCATAGTAACTTTGAGACTGCAGCATAAGCACCCAGATAGGCAAATTTCTTCTAGGATAATTGACCGCTTAAATAGGGTTTCTCCCTGGTTGTAAAAGCAGGTCCTCTAGAACAGAGTGCTTAGAAAAATTCATTTGATGATTTGAAACTCTGAAATGCCTCTAGTCAGAATAGCAATAATTTTGGGAAACTCTGCTCCAGCACTGAAAAAAACATCTCTGTCATGCTAGTCTCACATGATTTTTGATACATGACTAATAGATCAGTGGTTTAGGTCTCTGGCTGCAGAGCTGGAAGTTGAAAGTTGGACTCCCCATTTGTGCCTCCTGGGTGGCCTTGGGCAAGCTGCACAGTCCCACAGTGCCCCTAGAGGAAAGGAAGGGTGAAGCACTTCTGAGTATTCTCTACCTGGAAAAGTGTCACCATAAATTAGAATTGCCTTGATCATGCATGATTATTACTATTAATAATAATAGTAATACTGAAGGGACACAAAGAGTATGTAAAGTGTAATTCAGAAAACTAGCAAAAGAGCCTTAATGTCTATCTCCTGACCCATTCCTGTTTTCTGTCTCCAGTTCTTACAAGATACCCTTGATGCACTTTTCAGCATAATGATGGAGATGTCCGACAATGAATCCTATGATTTCCTTGTGTTTGATGCACTGGTAAGTTACTTTCTTGTCCCTCCCCCTCTTTAGGTCTGGGATAATTCTGACAATAGATGGATGCTTCGGACTCAAAGATGCTTTCCTTAATGGTCATGTCCTTTTATGTGTTCCACCCCATCTCTCCCCGCCCCCTAATAGGTATTTATTATTTCCTTGATTGGGGACATCAAGTTTCAACATTTCAATCCTGTACTGGAAACATACATTTACAAGCACTTCAGCGCTACCCTAGCCTATGTGTAAGTATACAGGCTTGTTACATTGCTGATTTGATTTCCACTGCAGAGGCCTTCCTCAATTGGGAAGGGGGAAGATGTAGTCCAACCTGTCAGATATTAGACTTCATCTCCCATAACCCCAAACCAGCATAGCCAATGGAGAGGGTTCATGGGAAATGCAGTCCAGAAGTCTCTGGAGGGGCTGTGCATTCCCATCCCACATCAAGCTGTGTGCTTTTCTCTCCTCTTGGTGGGCAGAGGAGCAAGAGTCCTTAAGAGCCACATTCCCACAGGGCAAGCAAGCAGCCAAGGTGTGAGCAAACCTTTACTCGCTGTGAGTGAGTTGTGTGCTGGGGAGGTAGCTCAGATGCTCTCGCTTTGCTCCTCATGCTAATGTGAGCTGCTACCCAACTTGGATATGCTGTGCTTTGGGTGTTTTCTGAACCAAGAATGGACCAGAGGGGTGCGCACCAGCTTGGTTGACCAACCCAGGATTCAAAGCCAAACTTGGAAGACCGAAGCATCAAGCTTCTCTGCCCGAATGGGCAAATCTTGTGGTTTTCTCTTCCTTCTACGTTCTAGCATCTTAATTTTTTTTTTACTTGCCATGCTGACATTTGCACATTCTGGAATGTACTTTTTATATATACAGTGGGGTCTCTACTTAAGAACGTCTCTACTTAAGAATAATCCAACTTAAGAACAGCTCCATTTGCTAAATTTTGATTCTACTTGAGAACAGAAATCCAAGATAAGAACAGGAAAAAAAAAACCTTTCCTGCTCTTTTTTTAACCTTAGGTCATCTTAGGTTAAAAAAAATTCTCCCCCTAGTGGTAGAGTACGTATTAACCAGCTTTGCATTAGTTCCTATAGGAACTAATGCTTCAATGTACGAACACACCTCTACATAACAACAACAACAACAACAAAAAAAAAAAAACAGCCAGAACGGATTAATTGGTTTTCAGTCCATTCCTATGGGAAATTTTGCTTCAACTTAAGAACGTTTCAACTTAAGAACACCATTCCAAAATGGATTAAGTTCTTAAGTAGAGGTTCCACTGTAGTTTCTATGGACGGAAAAGAGCAGATACGGATTAAATGGTTTTCAGTGCATTCCTATGGGAAATGCAGATTCAACATAAGAACTTTTCAACTTGAGAACCACCTTCCAATACGGATTAATTTCTTAAGTAGAGACCCCACTGTAACAAAAAGAACAACATCCTAATACAGGTCTTTTGTAAAGTGAGCCCCTTTCTTACCTTACTCTACCAAAAAGGAGAATACAGAGTCACCTTCTGTGTAACACAGCAAGGACGGTCCAATTTAATCAACAAATTAATCTGAGAACTGGAGAGCTGTAACGGACCTTATGGATCATGTCAAGTTGGCCCTGTGGGAGTATCGAACTCCCAACCTCTGGCTCCACAGCCAGAGACCTAAACCACGGAGCTCTCTAAAAGGTGCCACCAAGCGACAAAGTCTCATTTGACTGCTAGTCTACTTATCTGTTCTCTCTGATATTGGGGCACAAGCTTGTCTTCTCTCCCTTGGTTCCTCAAATGCTGTGAACGTTGTACTTGCCTGCTTTCCAGCTTGAAAGACAAAGGAGTCCAAATTCTGCCTTTTACCCAATCACTAGTAAACTATACTGGATGCTGTTCTTAGATCTTCCTCCTTGCCTTTTCTACCACTGCTGCCTCCTAAGTCATCAGTGAGCAGAACATAAATCGGAATCTACTGACAGATCTCTGAGTGATTTGTAGTAGATCACTAGGGATTACTATCTTCTCATTGCTTAACAGTAGCAACAGTAAAAACGTCTTTGCAAATGTGTTGTTGTTGTTATGTGCCATCAAATTGCTCTCGACTTACCGTGACCCCATGAATGAGTGATTTCCAAAAGGCCCCATCCTCAACAGCCCTGCTCAGCTCTTGCAAACAAAAGCCTGTGGCTTCTTTTAAGGAGTCAATCCATCTCATATCTGGTATTCCTCTTTTCCTGCTGCCTTCTACCTTTCTGAGCCTTATTGTCTTTTCCAGAGATTCCTATCTTCTCATAATGTGCTCAAAGTTGTAGGACAATCTCAGTTAAGTCACTGAAAAATAAGACTGCAGGTATTTGTGTAGAAAAGCGTAAAAGTGTAGTCCTGGGTCCAGCATGGGTTCAGAAGTACCCTGTCCCTTAATTTTTAGTGCACTTCTGTCCTTGAACTATAACTTTGCACGTGTTGTTAGTGGACCATGCACTTTTTGGTGAAATGCAAAGCAGATCTTGTAAAACTGAGGTCTCCTTTTCCCGTTCTCTAAGCTAATATCCTGTTTCGGCTTTGTAGAAAATCCATTATCTGTCTCGGCCTCTGCTGTATAAATAAACTGCTTCTCATGCCTTTGATTTACAGGCTTGGATGTACTTCAGCTGCATTTTTCTTGCCAGTTCTGTGACATTTTTCGGTGACATTTATGTAATGCCACCCAGGCTAAAAGACTGGATGCCAAGGAGCTACACTAGGCTCAGGGCTGCCAGCGCAACCAGCCAAGGGCAGCTTGCAAGCCGCTCTCTCTGCAAAAGCCCACACACTTTGCTTGGGTTGTTCTCAGACCAACTCCATGCGATCAGAGGCAGTGATTCATTCAGCTCTGTGGCCTGTTTGCTTGACAGGGTTGGTAAGAAAGGCTCATTTGAAAACAAAATAAATAAAAATACTTTTTCCTTCACATTCCTTCTCATCCTGAAGACTCAGGACTAAGGGTGGGGGAGGATTTCATATAGCTTTGGATCAGAATTTAGCCAAATGCTCAGATATCTTCATTCTGAAGGTGGGAAACATATAATTTTAACCATTCAACCAAGAATGGTCCGTAATGAATACCCCATTTTGTATCTCCTCCTCCTCCTTCATAGAATTATAGAATAGTGGAGTTGGAAGGGGCCTGTAAGGCCATTAAGTCCAACCCCTTACTCAGTGCAGGAATACAAATCAAAGGATATCTTCTGCTGCTTTGTTGCCATGATTGCCACTGTCATCCTCAGAAGCTATGTGTATGCCATGCTTTTGTGATAAAACCATGCTTAAAATGTCTTGAAGTTAAAAATTTTAAAAGTTACATCATAAAAACAAAACATTTCCCAAACAGGGCCCAAGGAAGTTCAATTATTGACTGATTTCTTGTCAAATAGTGATGGTGGGGCTGGGGAATCTTTGAAAATATGAGAACTAGACAGTGCAAAGATACAAATCATCTGTGGCAAAAAAAAACCTTGGTTTTCGGGGGAGAATGGAAGGCTTTGAGAATGGGTTCATCGTTTTATTTCTGAATAAAATCAGCTGCACAAGGCCAGGAGTGGCTCTGTAGGCACCAGCGTTTTCTCCTTCAGTAGATTAATAATGACCCGTCAGTTATCACTGGTACCTTTAGGTATTTCATGGTATGAAAAAGAAGGCCCCCAAAATGTAATACTCAAATATGAGCAGAAGGTGACAAAATAATTGGCATGCTGTAATGTAGTCTGTGTGGATGAAAAGGTCAGAGAAATGGAGATTACTGGATTCCATGACCATCAGATAAAGGTAAAGGTTCCTCTTGACATTTAATCCAGTCGTGTATGACTCTAGGGGGCGGTGCTCTTCCCCGTTTCCAAGCTGTAGAGCCAGCATTTGTCCAAAGACAGTTTCCGTGGTCATGTGGCCAGCGCGACCAGACACGACACACCATTACCTTCCCACCGAGGTGGTACCTATTTATCTACTCGCATTTGCGTGCTTTTGACCTGCTAGGTTGGCAAGAGCTGGGACAAGCGATGGGAGTTCACTCCGTCATGTGGATTCGATCTTACGATGGCTGGTCTTCTGACCTTGCAGCACAGAGGCTTCTGCTGTTTAACCCGCAATGCCACCACGTCCATCAGAGGGGAACCTAAAGCAGAGATGGACAGAGACCAGCCTTCCAGATACTGCATTAGGGTTTCCATCATCCCCAACAAACAAGGCTCATGGTGAAGCATATTTGGAATTGCAGTCCCACAAGAAGGCTACACTTTTCCTCTCTGGATCACGATAAATTATGGGGGGACATAATGCCACTGGAAAAAGCATATGCATGCAAGATACATATGGGCATTGAGTGTGCTCATTTCTGAATGTGGAGGGGCCTTAAGGCTTGCATACTGGTAAGGCTGAAGGCCCTTTCACATAAAGAAATGAATGATACTTCTGTGAGCCCTTGTAGCATAGAAGGGGAGGAGGAGCATAACTTTGGCAGAGCTCAAGTCGCTGAGAATGTTTAAACTCTTCACTTTCTAGTTAAGGAAGATGGGGTGAGCCAAAGTGGCCACAAACCCTAGACCACAATGATTGATTGGTTTCGATCTCTTTTCAGAAAACTTACCAAAGTTCTGAACTACTACGTTGGAAACGCAGATGACTCCAGCAAGACAGAGTTGCTCTTTGCCGCCCTGAAAGCCCTGAAGTATTTGTTCCGGTTCATAGTTCAGTCTAGGGTGCTGTACCTCGGGTAAGCAAAGAAAGGAAGATTTGGTGCCCCTCTTCAGCCATGACGCACGAACCACCATCCCTAATTATGTTTAAATTACAAATCATTTTGCATTTTGCATTTGACATACATAAAATTAGCACGTGCCATTAGACTTCTCTTTTGTTTTCTGCTCTGCTGGTGCTTGTCTTCCTTTCTGATAGGGTTTCATTATCCATCCTCCTCAGTATTCAATGTATAGTGTTTACAAAAGAAAGGCAGACTTTGGATGCACCTTTTCTGCATCAGGCCAGGCAGCCCAACTTCTTAAAGTTACATGGAAAATCTTACTGCTAAGCCATGTTTTTCTTCAAAATGTTTCCAGAGCTAGAAAAGCTATTAATGCATTTAAAAAAAAATCAAAATCAAAGCTAAAGTTTTTGGCTCTTATCTCTATGTAATCAGAATGGCACCATATGCAAAAGAGAGAAATAATAGAGGGCTCAGGGGAGCAGAACTTAAACAAAAAAATATTGTAGGGAAAAGACCCCATTAAGGATTAGGATATGCTCAGTGATCACAGCGTGCAGTCTGTAGCCCAAGGATGGGCAGTTGTGGATGATGGTGTCCACAGTGTTGAACAGAAGCACTGCTCACGGCACCCTTTTGTTGCAGTCCCCACTTGCCCTGCTTTTATTTCAGGTTCATGATTTATTTTTGCACGTGGCGTCGCAAATGCCAAAGACTCTCCATAAAAGTTCTGTTTGCCTTCAATAGTCCAGAGATGGAAATACCATGTTTACATTTTGATCCCTCAGCTTCTCACAGCTTCACATTCGAGGAAGTTGAGTGGCGTCGTGCCTTTCCAAAATTAAGTAACAGATACAATAGGGCTAGAGGAATTCCTCTTAATGTTAGCATGCAATTTATTCCCAGTGAAGAGTTGGCTTTTTCTGGGGATTCTCAGTAGGTCTTTTCAGTAGCAAGCGAGTGGAAATAAGCAAGCTCTGTGCTTCAAACCCACAGAGAAGCTCTGCTTTTTCAACATATGCTTCGTTTTGGGATACTCTGAGACCATTTACTCAATGACCTGAAACCTATTTGTTCACTCCACCAGCATAATGGAGTTGGTGTAAATCTCACTGCTGCAAGTTAAGAAGGCAGTGCATGCGTTTGCTGCGACAGCACCAATTTCTTCATTTGCTGCAGTTTGCCAATGTGATTTAAGCCAGCTGCATTATGTCCATGTAAAAACTAGATAGGTTTTTGGCCAGTCCTACTAACAGCACCTCACTAAATACACAAATAATTGTAATAACTGTGTGCCCTCAAGTCAGTTACAACTTATAGCCACCTTTTCTGGGTTTTCTAGGTATAGGGTAGTAAGAAATACCTGCCCTTTCCTTCTTCTGGGGGAGCCCTGGGGCTGTACAGCTTGCCCAAGGCCACACAGGCTGGTTCTTCTCCTTATTCCAGTGGGGAATCAAACTTCCAGCCTCTGGCTCCACAGTAAGATGCTAGTCCAGCTAGCGTCACTGAACACACTGCAGACACCTTGTTGTTTAGTTGTTAAGTCATGTCCGACTCTTTGTGACCCCATGGACCAGAGCACACCAGGCCCTCCTGTCTTCCACTGCCTCCCGGAGTTGGGTCAAATTCATGTTGGTCGCTTTAATGACGCTGTCCAACCATCTCGTCACCTTACTTCATTAGAAATTCTGGTTAGCTCAGTGGTTTAGATTTCTGGCTGCAGAGGCAGAGGTTGAAAGTTCAGAAGCAGAGGTTGACAGGGGCTGGACTCAGTGGTCCATAGGGTCCCTTCCAGCCCTGCAGATCTAAGATTATTATGCAGTAGCAACTCTAAGAGGAAGACCTCTTCCTATGGAGTAGGCACGTATGCACCATTGTACTATCAACCACATATCTCTCTCTGCTTTTTCTCCAAGCTCCAAACATAAATAAGAGGCCCCCAGAAGAACTTCAGGTATATGCCTTTCTGGTCTTTTCAAATTCACCTTCCTTAATTCTTTAAGTGGTGGCTGAAATTTGAAGCAAGTTGTCATCCAAAACATTTGAAGAATGCCAAGTTGTCTCTACCTGATCAATGGCATAGCTTTGGCTGCCATTGTTAAAACCAATGTATGCATTTTGAAGCTTTAGCCTTCAAAAAGTTTCCCAAAGATCAAAAGTTTCAAAAGTTTCCCAAAAATCAGAAAGAAGGAACAGGAAGAAGAAGAGCAAAACCCTTTCTTCAAGTTCTTCCCATAGCAAAAAGGAGTATATCACCAAGAGAGAGGAACGGTTTAGAATAGTTTAGCAGAAGCCCCATCTTGAAAGCCTAGATAATTCAGTGGTAACCCACTGCCCGCAAGGAAAACTGGGAAGTAGAACTCCCACTATCTCTCTGCTTCCTTGTTTGAGCAGGGCGACATGGGAAGCTCACCTTTCCCTGGTTCCCTATTTCTAAGCTTAACTACAGGAATGGCATAGGAATGGAGAACATGCCCAGTGCGAAGGGTCATGCTCTATTTAATATCTTAATATATGTTGATTTTCAGTGGATTTGTATCGCATTGAACTAACTTGTGAAAGATTTTGCATGCACAAAGGTACTGAATAAAGGCAAAGTAAAAGCTCTTCTGAAATCTTGCTTGCAGTTATACAATGCCTGGGAAATTGGGGAAAACTGTAAGTTTTGGTTGTATGTTAAAATGAACAGCTCTTATGATGAATTTAATGTGCACAAGCCAACCACTGCGAATAGCCTGTCTGTGTTGATTTGATGAACATTAACATAGTCCACCAGAAGAAGATATGTATATTTGTCTCATATTAAATAATACGAGACAAATATACATATAATTGGATGAATAACAAATTATGATTCAGGTTAACAAATAGGGAAAGGTCTCACAGACTTCCATTCTGCTCTGAAGATGAGCAGCTTCTACCATTTTTAAGACATGTGACCAGCGAATGTTTACTACAAGTTATTCTTTCTCCTATTAGGTTTTATGGAAAAAGTGAAGATGGAGATGAGTTTAACAATGCAATCCGCAAGCTGTTCCTGTCTTTTAATATCCTCATGGATCGACCTTTGGAGGAGGCTGTTAAGATCAAGGCGAGTAGAGGTCTCCTGTGCAGATCCGGAAATGTCACGGGTTCTATTCAGCAAATGTGTATAACTTATTTTCTGGTTTGAAATGAGCTTCCCAGCCTCCAAAAATGAGAACGGTTCTGTTACAAGGTCTGTAGGTCATGTTTCTGTACTTAGATAAAGCCCACATGGAAAACTGAGGCATCATCTATTTATTTATCTATTTTGTATCATTTGCGTCTAACCTTCTTGGCAAAAAAACCCTGTTAACCAAGCAGACTGGTGAAGCACAGAGAATGAATCTCTCTCTCCTGGTCCTTACTGGTGAGGAAGAAGCAGGCTTGTGCTTCTTCTGTGGCTACCACAGAAACTAGGTGGGCTTTTGAAAGAGGGACAGAAGGATCCGTTCTTCTTCCATTAGCCTCTCACGCTCACCTCACTGGCCTGATGTCCTTCGTCTCTCCTGCCAATCTGTCTCTAGGATAAGCTGTATTGATTTGTGATGCTGATGCTTGACCTTTTGTTCTCAAGGGAAATACAGAGAAAGGAAAAAGCTATGGTACTGGTCTAGGTCTCAGATATGATAATTCTTCCTCAGAGTTTGGGGAAGTTTTATTTGTTTGTTTGTTTATTTAACTTGTATGCCGCCCACTCTACCCAAAGGTCTCTGGGCAGCTTACAACAATTGAAATACAATTAAAATACAATAGAAAAGATAAAATAATTAAAATAGACACTCTAAAAATTGCCATCAGGACCCACAGCTGATATTATTTCAATTAAAAGCCTTCTGGAACAGGAGGGTTTTGACCTGGCACCAAAATGTCATCAGCGTCGGCGCCAGATGAATCTCAGTTGGGATGGCATTCCATAATCTGGGGCAGCTGCTGAAAATGCCTTTTGTCTACAAGCCATCTCTCTTACCTCTTTGAGGGACGGCTCTTTCAAAAGGGCCCCCTGGCTAGATCTTAACTGCCCGGTCAGCTCATATGGAAGGAGGCGGTCCTTCAGGTATCCAGGGCACAAGCCATTTAGGGCTTTATATGTCAAAACAAGCACTTTAAATTGGGCCAGGCAGCAACTGGTAACCAATGTACTGTATTTTTCTCACCATAAGATGCACTTTTTCCCCACAAAACAGGGGGGTGGAAAGTCTGTGCGTCTTATGGAGTGAAGAAAACAGATTATATTTTCCTGTTTTCTTCTCCAAAAAATTGGCGCGTCTTATGGAAAGGTGCGTCTTTTGGAGCGAAAAATACGGTAATTTAATCAGAATCGTCTTGATATGTCCCCTAGCGGCCCCACCACTCACCAACCACCAGTTTGGGTGTTTGTCTTTAAAACTACAGCATCCGTAATAATAATAATAATAATAATAATAATAATAATAATAATAATAATAATAATAATAATAATAATAATAATAATAATAATAATAATAATAATAATAATAATACAGTGGTGCCTCACATAATAATGTTAATTGGTTCCAAAAAACACATCGCTATGGGAAACATCGTTATGCGAAACGCGGTTTCCCATAGAGATGCATTGAAAACCGGTTAATCCGTTCCAATAGGAACGGATTACCGTCCTTAAGTGAAAAAACCCATTGGAAACATCGTTATGCGATACAATGTTTTCCCCATTGGAATGCATTGAAGCCTTTTCAATGCTTTTCAATGGTTTAGCGAAGTCAATTTTTGCAAATTTAAGTGTGTCATAAAAGGGTCAAAAACAATTTTAAATGATCGGAATAGCTTCTTCACCTAAAACAGGTGCAAACTTAATTTGGCTTTGATCTGATTTTTCGTTAATTTTTGCTGAATTTTTTTCTCCCCCACCAACTTTTGACAGCTGTCAAAATTTGACAGCTCCATTATTTCCTATGGGGGAGGAAAAAATTCACAAAAGATTAATGAAGACTCAGAACAAAGCCAAACTTAGCTTGCACATGATTTAGAAGGTCCTCTAACGAACCCAAGCATTTAAAACAGTTGCTGACTTTTCGCTAATTGTTTGTGAATTTTTTTCTCCCCCATAGGAAACAATGGAGCTGTCAAATTTTGACAGCTCCATTGTTTCCTATGGGGGAGAAAAAAATTCAGCAAAAATTAACGAAAAGTCAGATCAAAGCCAAATTAAGTTTGCACCCGTTTTAGAAGGTGCTCTAACGAATCCAAGATTTTAGAACCGTTTCTGACCATTTTAAGACACTTTTTAAAATGAAAAAACAAACATCGCTATGTGAAGCAGGGGACCTAAAAACACATTCGCTATGCGAAGCATGGTCCCATAGGAAACATTGTTAAATGGTGCATATTATTTTCTTTTAAAAAAACATCGTTATGCGAATTCATCGCTAAACGAGGCACTCGTTAAGCGAGGCACCACTGTAATAATAATTAATCATCATCATCATCCACAACCTTAGAACTGCAGGGCTTGGAAGGGACCCTATGGATCATTGAGTCCAGCCCCTCTCAAGGAGGCACAGTGGGGAATCGAACTCCCAACCTCTGGCTTTGCAGCTAAAGACCTAAACCACTGAGCTATCCAGCAGTTCTTCCCCAGATTACATATCCACTGGACATTATGGTCCAGAAAAATCACTTTTCCAAATTCTTTTGGGTTGTTTTTTTTTTTTAAGTAAAAAATGCTGTACATTGTTGTTACTCGTCAAGGAGTTTTACCTGTTCTCTCTGGAGCTTGTTTTTAGACAAGCAGCACATATACAGAAGAGATAAGTCTCCAGATGCTGTGGAAGTGCTAGTAAATTGTCCTGGAGCCTTTTTGAACAGGATTTTCTGCAATCTGTTTCTGTGAACATCCAAATAAGGCATTTAAAATATCAACAGGGTGAAACATGTTCCCATTTTAATGCTGAGTTTTACTCCAAAGCTCTTAGACATTTAATTCAGACAATTTCTGTAGACGGCAATGCAAACTGGCCCTGGGGTATTTTGCCTGATAGAGCAAAAACAACCCCCTTTGCCCCCTACCTGTCAAGACCCATGGTACCTAAAGCCAGCCAGGAATCATAAAATCCCATAAGCACCTTGTTTTATGCTGCTAGTGCTTCTTAAAAATAGCTGATTGCTTGTATTACGTTTTTCTGTTTTCCTTACATTTTGTTCTGTTTTTCTTCCCCTTTTCTATTTTGTTTTGCATCTATTTTTTGCAGGAAGCCTTCTTGAATATTTTAGGGAGGGATCATTAATGCCAACAACAACTAAATTAAATAAGGTCTCTAGCAAAAGGAGCGAGTGTCGACAGCACTGGGTAGATGTTGGCGCAGGGGGTGGACAGAGTGTAGACTACCACCCACAAGTTGTCCCTAGAGTCCAATTCTGGCTTCCCATATACCCCATGGCAACCCTCTATATGTTCCAAATGTCTGTGTGCCTGTGTTTTTAAGCTTTTAACAGGTCCTCCACCCCTTGTGGGTGTGGGAGGCATTTTTACCAGACTTAAAAAATATGGGCAGAAACCAAAACGACTTTTGAGAACTTCCACTTTTGAAAAAGACTTTACATGCACTTCAAAAACCCTCAAATGTATTTTAAAAAACAGGTGAAGTTCCCTTCATGTCTTTAGATTGTGTGGTGGGTCTTTTTTCCCTTCAAAATAAGGGTTTCAAATGGCTCTCCAAGGTTCAGTTATGGTCTTCTGTGGCCCATGGCTTTCTGGAAGTTATCCATCTCTGCCTTAGACCTGCCTTGTGTCTTTGGCCAATAGATCTGTTAGTATGGTTGTTGTGGATTTTTCAGGCTCTTTGGATGTGTTCTGAAGGTTGTTCTTCCTGATATTTCACCAGTCTCTGGCATCTTCAGAGGACTGGAGTAACTCTGTCTATGCTCTGTTGCTGTTTGTTGGATAGTTTAGTATTTATAGCTGTGGGAACAGCTTTTGTCTTTTTCCAGGAGATAGGGTGATCAGCATGTTTTTTGTTGTGATAAGGGGGGGAGATTATCTGTCACTGTGATCGATGGGTGTCGTTAGCTGGTCTTTTTTTGTGCAATGATGCCTGGCCCCCTGGCCCTTGTGGCTGGGTAGAGTTTGTTGACCTTTTGCAGGCTGTATTTTTGCAGCCCGAAAAACTCACAACAACCATTAGATCCTGGCCGTGAAAGCCTTCCCGAATATCTGTTAGTATGTTCCTCAAACAAACAATCTAGTATTTGTTTGACCTTTTTCCCCCAGTGTGGAGGAATTATTCTTAATAATTCCCCTTCTCTACCTCCTCCTCCCCCTTCCTCCTTCTACCTTACAGGGTGCTGCCTTGAAGTATTTACCCAGTATCATCAATGATGTCAAGCTGGTTTTTGATCCTGCTGAACTCAGGTAGTTATAAGAATGTTGTTGTTTTGCCAGCCCTTTCTGCCTGATGGGGAAACAACAAGGAAAATTTGGTGGGACAAGTTCCAAGCTGTACAAATTGGAATTGTTACTGTCGAAAAGGCAGAGTGATGGCCAGATGTCAATAGAAACCACCCCCACTCCCATTGGATGGAAATCCAAGATGCAGCTTGAAAACTGAAGGGCAAGCTTTTAGCTGTGTGGCTGCATTAGCAATTCCCAGTGAAGAGGCTTTATGCCATTTTACAGCTGGAATTCCATTGGAAATGGCATGACCCAAGTCATGTCCATTGTGCCACAGAGACTTAGCCAGTCTCTTTTGATCTTGGAACCTAAGCAGGGTCCGGGCTGGTTAATATGTGGATGAGAGACCAACAAACAATATGTGGGGCTGCAGACAGGAAAGGCTGTTCAGGGAAATGCTCAGTGGTGGAGCATATGTTTTTCATGCAGCAGGTTCAAATTTCACAGCATCTCAAGTAGAACTAGGAAAACTGCAGCCTGAAACTCAGAAGAGCTTCTGCCAGTCAGTTGACAACACAGGGGCAGAAGCATCAAAAGTCTGAGAAGCTTGCCTGGTAATGAACAGGTGGGCTTCCAAACGGGATCCTCAATGCTCAATCACTCGCTCACTCTCGCATTTCTGGCTGAGAAATATTATCTTCATTTCCATGGCAAGCTTTTTGTTGCCTTTATTGACCTTCGAGGAGTGTTTGACTCCATCAGTCGATCTCTGCTCTGGAATAAACTGGCCAGCAAAAGAATAGACTCTTGCCTGCTGTTCTTGGTACGTAAATTTCACTCTGACAATAGTTGCCAAGTATGGATCAATAATAAAGGTCTTCTGACCAAAGATATCTCAATCTCTGAAGGAGTTAAACGAGGCTATGTCCCCTTGCTCCTGCTCTTTTTTAATTTATTCATGTCAGATCTACCAGACCATATTCCCATAATTGAACATCATGCTCCTAGGATAAACTCATCTTCTGTTCCATTGCTATTGTATGCCAATGATACTGTCCTCTTATCTACCACTAAGTCAGACCTTATACAATTACTCCCAGTTTTTGCTGATTTCTGCTCCAAGAATGACCTTACCATCAAATCAAAGATCTTGATATTCTCCAAATCTTGGAAACCTACCACCTGGAAAACAAATAGGAAGGCAATAGAATAAGTGAAATGTTTCAATATTTTGGCTTATTGTTTCACTACAAATTAAACTGGTTTTACCATCTTAAGGTGGCAGTTTCTTTGACTATGAATCAACTTTCTACATTAGTCTGCTTCCATTTCCATAGTGGACATCAATATGTCCCTGCTGCTCTCCAGGTTTTCCAAGTGAAAATCACTAACCAGCTCCTCTTTGTGGTCCCTGTTTGGATTACAGCGGCCAACTACGAGATATCAACAATCATCAATTACCACCATTTATTCACATCAGCTCTCATGACTGTTTATGGATCTTGCTGTTTTTACTATGTATATTTTTGTTTTACATTGGTTTATGTGTGTCCTGGTTGATTGGTTGTCTGGCTGTTGGTTAGAAAGCTACACTGGGAAAGAGTTTGACGGGCAAAGTAGAAATCTCCACTGTAAAATCTGTAACTTGGAGACATGCTGAAATCATTAATGGAACAAAACCATTCTCCTCTCCCCACCTGCTCGGCTTCCAGTGTTCTCTTTAGCAAATTCATCCAAAGCATCCCAGATAACCAACTCGTCCGTCAGAAGCTCAACTGCATGACAAAGATTGTCGACAGTGATCTGTTCCGTCAAGCTGGTGAGTCTCCACCCAACCAACCACCTTTTCCCTCTTGCTTCAGTTTTTAATTATTCTGGCTAATATCTTGACACATGGGGTGCAAGCTGGCGAAAGAGCAGAGTTCAGGGAAATTTGTTCTTTGGACTACACCTCCCAGAATCCCCTGAGAGTTACAATGAAAAAACTGAGACAAGAACTGAGTTGGATGAAACCTAAGGCCTAATTGTCCTCTATCCTGTATTCCTACAATAGGCAGCCAGACACATCTGAGAAGCCACTAGCAGGACATTGATTCTAGTTTTGTTTTAGGGACCAACAATGAGTGTCAAGATATATATGTTCTCAAGAGTGAAAGGGTAGCTTTATGATAATACATAGTGGACTGTTTTCAGTTATTTTGCATCTCTAACCATTTCTGGAAGGGATTTAAATTATTTTCCATAATATATTCTCGAAGGCTTTCATGGCCAGGATCTGATGCTTGTTGTGGGTTTTTCGGGCTCTTTGGCCGTGTTCTGAAGGTTGTTCTTCCTGATGTTTTGCCAGTCTCTGTGGCCGGCATCTTCAGAGGACAGGAGTTAGAACTCTGTCCATGCTCTGTTGCTGTTTGTTGAGTATTTATAGCTGTGGGAACTCCACAGTTAGACTGCACAGGGAAGCCATTGAAATCCATAAACATCAACAGAATTTCAACAAAAAAGAAGAAGGCCTAAAACTGAACAAGGCCTGGCTTCCAATACTGAATAATACAGCCCGCAAAAGGTCAACGAACTCTACCCAGCCACAAGGAGCAGGGATCATTACACAAAAAAGACCAGCTAACGACACCCCTCAATTACAGTGACAGATAATCTCTCCCTCCTTATCACAACAAAAACACGCTGATTACCCTATATCCTGAGGAGGACAAAAGCTGTTGGATAGTTGAGCTATAAATACTCAACTATCCAACAAACGGCAACAGAGCATGGACAGAGTTCCTACTCCAGTCCTCTGAGGATGCCGGCTACAGAGACTGGCGAAAGGTCAGGAAGAACAACCTTCAGAATATTTTCCGTAATGTTTTCCTCTTTATGAGAAATTTATTTTGGGGGGAAATGGTTGATGAATCAGTAGATCAACCATTTTCTGATCTCCATTGCCTGATTTATTAATCCTCCGAAATATTTCCCCCTTATGTTTCCCAGAATGCCGGGATGTCCTCCTGCCCCTCCTTGTAGACCAGTTAAGTGGGCAGCTGGATGATAATTCCACCAAACCCGATCATGAAGCCTGTTCACAACTTCTTAGCAATATTCTGGAGGTCTTGGACCGAAAGGATGTGGTGAGTGTCTACATGGTTGTAATGGAGCCGCAAAGAATTTTATATAATGGGCAGGAAAATGAGTAGGCCACAAGACATTACTGAATTACAGTTCCCATCATTCCTCATTATTGACTGTGATTTATGGGATTTGTAGTCTACCAGTCTCTGGAGAGCTACACTTTTCCTACCTCTACTGTTTAGGTCCTGAGAACAGCCGGAGCAATCACATATTTTGCATTCCTGGCTCTGATAACTCATGGGATGTAGTTACTAGACTGTTCTATTTTTCTTTCATTTTGCTTTGCAGCCTAAGGTGAAATACAGTTCTTAAATATATTGACTGAAATCCTGTTGTGTAACTAACATCTGTGGGAAAATGAT
Organism: Pogona vitticeps; assembly: GCF_051106095.1. Classification (NCBI taxonomy): domain Eukaryota; kingdom Metazoa; phylum Chordata; class Lepidosauria; order Squamata; family Agamidae; genus Pogona; species Pogona vitticeps. The sequence continues at coordinate 6,376,318 of NC_135790.1, forward strand.
GACTTCATTTGGCTCTCTCCTTCTTTCATACATCTTGTCCAACTTGAAAGTAATCTGCTTCATGGCATAGAAGCCATAAGTGCTGTGGGACAGAAGGAGGAGGTCTTTCATTACTGAATATGTCCATTACAAGATGACATTATTGGAAGGAAGAGATTAAAAGATGTTCTCCTTCCTTCCTGTGGCTTCCATAGCTCCTACACAAAGAATCAGTTTACTCACAAGGTGCAGGAAAGAATTTAATTTTAATTACTGAAAATCACTCTTTGGCAGTAATGTCATTCCACTTTTGCGGGTGTAAGGTCTCAACAGGATTATAGCCATTTTCTGCTTGATCCTTCTTGCCCCTAAGCAAAGGCCCAGTGTTCATTTGGTCAATACATTTCAGTTCTTTATACACGCATGAACGCATATATACATTAGGCCAGAATACAACAACTGGGTTGGTTTGTACCTTTATCGCACCATTAAATTCTCAAAAGAGTGACTCACTTTTGAGTCCTGTGGGACTGATAATCCATCTGGGCATTGCAGAGTTGTGACAGGAGGGGAGAGACAGAAGAGTTCACCCAAATCGTCTTGGCCAAATATTCAAACTGAAGTGAGTTCTAAAATGGAAAGTGCAGCTTTTTAGAGACAGTTTATGGTATGCGGCTTCATCTCAGGAAATGTAGATTTAATTGTCTTTCTCCATCTTGAGAACCTCTCTGTTCCTCCCCATGCTGTGTAATGTGCAGCCTGATCTAGAGTCAGCCAGATTTACCTCACGGGTGGTTGATCTAAGGATAAAATGGGGAGGAAAGGTGGAATACAGTGGTGCCTTGCTTAACAACGATAATCCGTTCCAGGAAAATTGCCGTGAAGTGAGGGGAAAAAAACATTGAAATGCATTGAAACCTGTTCAATGCGTTCCAATGGGGTAAAAACTCACCGTCCAGCAAAGATCCTCCATACGGCAGCTATTTTCGCTGCCTGTATAGCGAGGAATCTGTCCCTAAACACAGCGGGGAGCCACTTTAATTACCCGGTGGCCATTTTGAAACCGCCGATCAGCTGTTAGAAAAATGTCGTTTTGCGAAGAATCGGTTCCCGAAGCAGGGAACCGATCATCGCAAAGCGAAATTCCCCCATTTAGACCATTGTTTTGCGATCGCAAAAAGATCGTCATTAAGCAGATTCGTCGTAATGCGGGGCAATCGTAAAACGAGGCACCACTGTATAAATGTGCCTGTATATGACAAGACCGTGGTCATGGGGAGGCGTAGGGGAACAGGAAAAGGCTGACATGTTGTTGAAGTTGTGAATTCTGTGTGATTCAGAACTGCACAATGAAAATAAGGGAGGAGGGGTTTGCAGCTCTTCAAATCAGCTTTATGAAGTGATCTGATTCCTGTGAGAGGTATTGTGCTATGAGTCTCAACACATTGCATTCATTTCATCCCCTCAGGGCCCGACTGCAGCTCACATCCAGTTGATTATGGAGCGGCTGCTGAGGAGAATAAACCGAACGGTCATTGGAATGAGCAGACAGTCGCCTCACATGGTGCGTGCCCTTCCCACAACCTTGCTTTTTGTTTTGTTTTGGCGTGTGCGCCCCATGCTGTGGCATTCGGGTGCTGTGGAATCTCGCCTTCTGAAAGCTTCCTTCAACTTCTTGTCCACCAGCCTACGTGCACATTTTATGCTATCTGGTATGTCAGAACTTAGCTGAGATAGTTTCCCCCGTAGAATGCAACCATTAATATTAAAGTCCTACCAAACGGCAGTCATTTCATCGTGTAGATAAACACTATTATAGGTGTGTGATGCAGAACGTACCTGCACTGTGCCATTATGGCAGTTTGATATGACTTTTACTCTCACGGGTTCGTCGTATAAAATCCTGGGATTTGCCATTTTGCTGGGGTGTTCAGAATTCGCTACTGTAGTTTGGAAGAGTGAGCTAAGGCTCTCTAACAGGAAATTATAAGCAACTCACCAAATGGCAAAATCAGGGCTTGACAGAATGGAGCAGAGACAGTGAAAGTCCCATAAAACTGCTATAACAGTCCAGAGTAGATGTCTTCTCAGTGTAGACAGGAAATGTTTGGTCCTAAACCATGTTGAACTGAATTCAGTGCATCTCTTCTGCATGTCCAGACTGATACTTTGCCCACTAACCACTGCAAGAAAAGTGGGGGATTTATCACATAGTGCATGAACATCTTGGATCATTTTATCATGCTAGGGTTGTCGGAACAGGAATGGTGTAAGCATGCAACAGATAAACTGACTACATGTTGGAAATGAGCCTGAGGGTATCTACATCATGGAGAAACAGATTTCTGGTGGAAATGTTGAAGATTTTTTTCTTCTTCAGTGAATATAAAGCCATCTTTCTATAACTTTTGTTGGCTTCCTGATGTGTCTTAGATTGCAACTGCCATCCTCCCGTGTTGTTGGGTTGGTAGAAATTGTAGTCCAAGGCATCTGGAAAGCAGCCAGGTTTGGGGAGTCTGCTGGAGAACAGGTATTTTCTAAGGTTGGGGATGTGATAGCTGCAGATGCCTCTGCTTTCAGAACCAATCTATATAGCCCCAAGCATCTTAAGAACCTAGGTTGGATTAGACCAGTGGGTCCCAACCTTGGGTCTCTGGATGTTCTTGGATGACAACTCCCGGAAATCCTGGCCAGTACAGCTAACGGTGAAGGCTCCTGGGAGACAGTCCAAGAACATGTGGGTTAACCAAGGTCGGGAAACCAATGAATTAGACCAATGGATCTTTTCATCCACCATTTCCGTGCATGGGGCACTTGGGTGTCTCTAACAAGCCAACAACCTGGATCTTAGATCCTCTCCATTGGATCCTTTTGCTTGCCTGTACAGTTGTTTATCAGACCCTTCTGGCAAAAGGAAATGGAAAAAGGATATTTGTGTTTCATCTTGTTCCCTTCTTGTTCCCAGGGTAGTTTTGTAGCCTGCATGACAGCCATCTTGAGACAAATGGAGGACTCCCATTACAACCACTACATCAACACCTTCAAAACCAGACAAGACCTTATTGTAAGTTTGAATTTGGACATGTTGCATGGAGAGGCCATGAGGAAGTCCACTCTGCTTTGTAGTCCAAAAATAAACATTTTCCCATCACTGCACGAAGAAGCATATGTGCTACAATTGTAGAATAGCAGTGGAAAATCACACAAGGTGGCGGTTGCCCCTTTCCTGTGAATCTCAGATTTCATGGATTTTTTTTTCCCTAAGTGAGATTTCAACTCCTTTCCAACTGTGTAAATGTTCTTGGAACTAGAAAGTCAAGCCTGATGAAACTTCTGAAGCTAGAAGGGGTGGCTAAGGAAGGCTTGTAAAATTGAGAGATTGAGTTTTCAGCATCTTTTGAAAGTGGAATATCTCTGTTGTAAGCAGCTGGGCTAGGCTAAACTTTGTGGCTCAGTGGCAGACCCACCTGCTTTTGGGTGTAGAAGTTTTCAAATTCAGACCTGCAGCCATCCAAAGCAAGCACTGCCCACCTTGAAATAGTGTGTCCAGATAGACGGTAGCTGCTTACATTGCTTTCTGCTCTTTTCCGCTGAGCAAACTCAGAAGAAATTGTGCAAAATGCTGCGCGTTGAGTTCAGTTCATGTAAACTGAAATAAAATATCAATACGCCCATTAGAAACTGTGTTATTGAGACAAATGAACAAGTGTGACAGGCAGAAGACAGTTTTCCTAAAGCTGGGATCTATTTATGGCCTTTAATCTGATGGAGTACAGTAGTGCCTCGCATAACGATTACCTTGGTAAATGACAAAACTGCTTCACGATGACGTTTTTGCAATCGGTTTTGCAATCGCAAAATGATGGTCTAAATAGGGTTTTTTCGCTTTGCGATATCGGTTCTCTGCTTCGGGAACCGATTCTTTGCAAAACGATGTTTTTTTAACAGCTGACCGGCGGTTTCAAAATGGCCGCTGGGTAGTTAAAATGACTCCCCGCTGTGTTTAGGGACAGATTCCCCACTTTACAGGCAGCGAAAATGGCTGCCCTATGGAGGATCTTCGCTGGACGGTGAGTTTTCAGCCCATTGGAATGGATTGAACCGGTTTCAGTGCATTTCAATGGGCTTTTTTGTTTCGCAAGACAATGTTTTCGTAAGACAGCGATTTTCGCAGAACGAATTAACATCATCTTGCGAGGCACCACTGTACCTCAAGATAATGCGATTGCCTTTCCTGTTCCCAGCTGGTGCTTTCAAAAGCTTCTGGAAGCAAGAAGTAGGAAAGCACCTCAGGGTGGAATCAAGCTTGATTCCAAGCAAAATCTAGTGGAATCTGGTGATGTTAGGGGCCATGACTGTGGAGAGCTATGAGTAGGGCAGTTAGCTCTAGTTAAACAGCCCACTTCCCCATGTAACTGGGGAACATCCAGTGTTAGTTACATCCAGATGGAGACCTATTGAAAGGATGGAACTTCTCAAAAGTGTTGACTTAGAATTCACCTGTGGAGGCACTGGGACCCCCTTCAATGGGGAGTAGCACTTGGATTTAGGCCTTGATTCCCTGGAAAATGGGGGTCTAGACACACAAACACTTGCTTTTGCTGGCATCGGCTCAGAGTAATCAAAGCCCACACCATGACATAAAAAAAATCTATAAGCAGAGGGTTGGAAGACTCTTCAGAAACTGGCATTTGTTTAGTTTGGTCAGGAAGAGAAAAGGAGAAGGAAAGGAGGAGTGACATCTTCTACAGTGTGGAAAACTGCCAGGAACGTCGAAGGCTTTGGCTTTATTTGGTCCTAAGGGGAAGTTGGCAACCTTGAGTTATTGGGTTGATGTCCAGAAACACAGATGTGCATTTATTACGACACCCATTCGCAACCAAATCCCGGAGGCCGTTTGGAACTTAAGTGATATATTTTGCAGGTTTTTGTTTCAGAATTTCCACACCTACTTTGGGTTGCTCTTATGCTGCTTTGGTGCTGATGATCTCAGTAAATAGGGTAAAAAGAAGAGGGTAAAGGAGCCAAAGCCGCCTATAAAGATGTCTGATGGCTTCAGATTACCTACCCTGCCAAATCAGTGCTTAAATTCAGTGACAATATCTGGATCCATCAGGATTGGCCATACCATTAAGCAGAGAGAGCTGCTTCAGGCAGGAGTGTTGTTAGTTATTCATTCCATTATGATTCAGCTCTTACTGTAGATACCCAATGTGGTGTCATGGACAGAATGCTGGACTAGGTCTCTAGAGGCCTGGGTTCAAATTCTTACTCAGCCATGGAAACTCACTGAGAGTGTGGAACTGATAAAACCACTCCTTAAATATCTCATTTGCCTTGAAAGCCCTATTAGGGTCCCTTTAAGTCAGTTCCAGAACAGAACAAGTAGCTTTTGCTGTGATGTAAATGGCAAGACATATTTGAGAGATTTTACGCACCATGTCCTCCACAAAAACCCTTGGTTGGCTTTCAGTAGCATGTTGGGTTTCAGTACCACACAGCCAATGCGTTTTGGCTCTCCATTAACTCCAGCCAGAGGGTAAGACAAAAAAATACAATGAATGCTCTGTTAACGCAGTACATACTAAAGCACGCACAAGGAATATTACAGGTAGAATAGCCATGGCACCATGCAAAATTACTCATCCTCTTTTTGGAGTTTCAAGGACAGATAACAGAGCAAGGAGAAATGATGTAAGATTTTATAAATCTTGTGTTACCCTTTGTGTTTGAGATCTTGGCAGACTTCTGAAACGGTGAGCATTTTTACACGAGATTTAGAGCAGTGTGTATGAATACTCAGTTTTTACATGGGGCATAAGACAGTGTGCCATGCTGCCTGGATACCGCAGTAGTTGTGGAGCCAGATGTTTGATGTTTGATTCTCCTCTGGGCTTCCTGATAAAAGAGTCAGCCTGTGTGACCTTTGGCAAGCTGCACAGTCCCAAGATGCCCTGGAAGGGAATGGGAAACTATTTTGCGTGTTCTGTACCTGTAAAGCACATGATGATGATGATGATGATGATGATGATGATGATGATGATGATGATGATGATGATGATGATGATCAGACAAAGAAGTGCATATGAGCAAGTAGGCCAGCATTTTCTTCCTCTCCCCAAATGGTGCGTGAAAGCAATCAGAATGGCAGTAGTCATATCATCTCCCTCATGCTCCCCACCGTCTCTTCTCCTGAACAGATTTCCCTGGGAATGATTTGTTGCTATATGAATTAAATCACCATTCCCTTTTGACCTTTTGCAGCTCAGACCTTAGAGCTAACCTGCGCCTTGGGGTTAACATTATTAATCTGTTAATTGTTGCCTTCCTGGGGCCCTCTGCCAGACAGAATGATGCTCCTTTGCTGTTAACTCAGTAATGCTGGAAATAATTTCTGCAGTTAAGCGGGTCTGCTCATTTCTCCTTCTGACATGTTCCTGTTTCATCTGGTCCACCTACGTCTTTCAGAAAGTGTGTGCTCGTGCTAGGAATAGCTGTGCTTATGGGCTTCAAGCAGTGTAAATGGGAGAATTTTGATTCCCTTTGGAAGAATTTGCCAACATTCATAGGCTTCATATTTTAGAATAGAAAGGACTTGAGGTTGAATGTGGGAGAAAACCAAAGTAACAGATTTTCTCCTCCTTCCAGCTGATTGTGTATTGGTGTTTTGGTTATCCCTGGAGGACTACATTGGAACAAAACTGCCAAAATCGGAGTAATGCTGCTGACCGTCATACATGTGTAACATTTGGCCATGTTGGGAGGCAAAAGGGTGCCTCCCATTTTTAAAATAGACACCCAGCTTTGATGTTTTCCGTAAGAGAAACACCGAGTGATTTTCCTGTCACTTTCTGTGTCTAGACTAAGTAGGCAAGACTGCCCACTGAATGTTCTTTTGCCATATGTTTTAGCTTTGAATTTATTGACAATTTCCTGTTGGGAGTGTCCCATGTCACTCTTTCCTGCTGCTGTGAAATACAGGTCCCTTGCTCTTGTAAAATGTCTTGCCATTTTAGTTGGCAGTGCCCTAAATAGCTTGAAGGCACCATACAAGGTCCTACCTTCTGGCTTATTCATTCCTACTCCTGAATGACTTCATGGAACCAACATGAAAGCAGTGATCCAGATGGGTTTGGGAAGAAAAGTTTCCTTCCTGTTTTGTTTTTTTCAAAACCTCAGGTGGGCAAGGTGTTGTCACGCTGCAGCTCCATGTACATAGTGCAGTCTCTCGCTCTTTCTAGTTTGCCAGTCCTGGTAACGTCCTCTTTAGAAATAGATATTTCTAGCATTTTTCTTTTAATGTTTTCATACCATGGATAAGTGAGCCAACCGATACTGATCCTGCAGATAAGGGGGAACTACTGTATGAACAATCAAAAACTAATTAAATGTCAAGACAATCAGATTGTTTTTTTTACCAGAAGCTGTCCGAGCTTGAGATGTGTGCACAAATTCTTCCTCAACTTCAGCCGTTGTCCAGGGGGTCATTGTCCATGAAATGAGTGGGTGCAGTGCTGTTGTACTGTAGCGCTTAAGTTTTCTTTTTTGCTTTGGGAGTTCAGGAATGTCTAATTCAGGACTCTCCTTCTTCATTCTTTCCTTTGCTATAGGATTTCTTGATGGAAACTTTTATCATGTTTAAGGATCTGATTGGAAAGAACGTCTATGCAAGTGACTGGATGGTGATGAACATGATGCAGTGCAGGTAAAGGGTCTCTTAACTAAACTCAAGATGGGAGCATGGAATTTTAGTTTGTATGCATATATGTGTTTGTGTGTCTCTTACAAATAATGCATCGATCCATAGCTGTTGCTTCAGATTCATAGAAGCCAATAAATATGGCCACATTTGGAATGCTCTGCTTGGTTCTGGTTGTTACACCTCCAGAAATGATCTTGTAGAACTGGGGCAGAACAGGACAATCTAAGATGAACAGAACCTACAGCATCTCCCCATGGGGAAAGGCTGCAGCTTTGCTTCCTCTTTAGCTCAGAGTTGGAAAAATATGGAAAAAGGCAAATAACAGATAGATTTTTGGTCTTGTGTACTTTTTCTCTCCTTACATTCTTAGATGTGCTTAAAAATTAGATGTCAACACAAACATTATTTTATATTTTTCAGCTGTTTGCTGCAGTTTTAGCCTTCTTCCCTTAACCATGTTTTAAGTCATGAAAACCACTTATTTCTTTATTTCTTTATTTCTTACTTACTTACTTACTTATTATTTTATTATTTTATTTATATTTTATTTTATTTTATTAGATTTCTACCCCGCCCATCTAGACCAAAGGTCTACTCTGGGCAGCAAATTGGCTGCTAATTGTTGTTGTTGTTGCAGAGCTTTGAATTTTGGGGTAAATTTCTCCAGCAGCATAGCAGAAGTGCAGCAATTCACAGAGCAAAATAGCTTTAAGTTCCTCACAGTAGTCCACCCCTTTTCTCATTAACTGACATTTAGTTTCAGCAACTCACTCTGAGACATTAGGAGGAGAAAGAATAAGAAACATTTGCCTTACTTAGAGTTGTGATGAAATCAACAGCAAACTAACAAAACAGACTGATTGCAGTAACAAACTTCAGAGAGTTTAGAGAGTGGAAAATTGCTCAGCGGAGAATTAAGACTGCTTTGAATCTCTTTCTTTTCTGCATTCTCCACCTTTCTGTTCCTTTCCTATCCTTTTTCCTTTGTCTTTTTGGCATTTCCTGCTCTGCATTGATGCTTATTTTTCCAGGATCTTTCTCCGAGCCATAAACCAATATGCCTCTGTGCTCAACCGATTCTTCCTGGACCAGGCCAGCTTTGAGCTGCAGGTGAGTGGGAAATTCAGCCCTCTTTGATCGTAGGTGCTGGAAATGTAGATGTTCACCTTTTGTGAGATGTAACATTCAGCACATGCACGCTTTATGCACAAGTCATATTTACCCCAGACCTCAACAAAATACGTGAGGAGGAAAATTATACTAACTTCCCTCCTTACATGCTTCGGCTCTACACGAAAAGTCTCCACACAGAACCTTTCTAACACATACAATGGCTTTCTATTTGGATATTTTTTAAAATTTCCTTGTTCTGTTTTTGCTGTGGGAGAGTGTTCAAAAGTGTCATCCTTCCCTTGTGGTCTCAAGGGGTGCAGTCCATTTGATCATCTGAACTGAGGCAGTGGATTTCTGGATTGATAGAACAGGTGGTACCTCCAGGGAGGGAGGGATGTTGACATTTTAATAGCCTCTGCCTTAAGATTTTCCCGCACAATAGGGAAAGAGGTGGCTTCGAACATTTCCCCTGAAGGTCCCAGATTTCTGGGAGTGAGATATGCAGCTGAGGATCCTTTGGAAAACGGATCCCCCCCCCAATCCGAAGTAAAGCAATGGATTTTACCACTTCACCGTTACAAGATTTCATCCTGCTGCACATGAACCCGAGCCTTGATGGGTCCCCAGTTGAGTATGACTGCTGCTCCCATCCGGATAGCTCATCAGTTTCGGTCTCAAGCTATAGAGCCTGGTGCTGGGAGTTCGATTCCCCAATGGGCCTCCTTGACAGGGGCTGGACTCAGTGATCCATAGGGTCCTTTATAGCAATCCAATTCTAAGATCATGATCTTCATCATCATCCCTGACCATGTGCCACACAGGTTGGGCCTGATGGGATTTATAGTCCTCCCTGCATTTGAAAGACATTGGGAGACATATTGTCTTTCTCTGTGAATTTTCCCATGACCTTTTGAATCCCCGACGGAGGGTGGAATGGGGGGGATGTTGTTGGCCTGGAATATTTCCCTCTGTGCTTTGCTTCTTGATTCCCAGACACACCCAGTCAACCACAGCTAGAAACAGGATGTTGAAGCTAAAAGACCTTTGGTCTCATACAGAAGGGCTCTTAATATCATTTGGATGATTCAGAAGTGAAATCTGAACATCCTATTGTGTTTGCTTCAGTTTGTGGGTGATGACTACATTTGGATGATCCTTGCTGTCTGATTAATTAATTGTCCACAGGGAAACTAATTACAGCTGGCACTAGAATATCAAGGGCTCCAACTTAAAACTGTCTGGAATAGGACCAATTCCATTTTTTGGGACTTTAGATTCCAGGCTAAATTGCTAGATCTCTGATTTATTGTTGCTATTGTCATTGTTGTAGTCCTCATCACGACCACTGCTACTTTTCAGGAATATGTCCACATATTCAAAAGATGTAACACCAGTTACATCAGATACAGGGCATCACAGCCACTGTGAAGTAGCAGGCAGACGGAATGGATTGTGAAATTGCTTTGATCCCATTTTAATTCACTTGAGGGCAGCTTTGAACAGAAAGTTTTCCCCTACTTCCTCATCTTGGGGCCGCTACAGATAAGGCCCTGTTTGCTGTGCAGGCCAACCAAACAGATATGAGCTGCAGGCACTCCCTTCAAACCAGCCTGAATAACTCATCTGGAACGAGATAAAGATGTTAACCCTTCGAAAACGAGTAAGATGATCCTGTGGAACTGCTCCAGGATCATTCTCGCTCACCATGAAAGTGATCCTAGAACATTATGAAACATTATGAATGTTTCTAATTTGAACACAGACCTGCTATTCCAGTGCTGTATCCACTATGCCACCTTGCCTCCCTATCACTAGTGAAACTGAATATTACTAATGCAGCAGTGAAATGGGTTATTGACATCTCAGAAGCATCCCTAGGCATTTGAGACAGCTTCATGGGTAAAATATTTGATGTTGTCAAATGTCAGCTGCACGATTTCATCTTTTCTCTCTCTTTCCAAAGCTATGGAATAATTATTTTCACTTGGCTGTTGCATTTCTGACCCACGATTCTCTCCAACTGGAGACCTTTTCCCAGGCTAAAAGGAGCAAGATAGTCAAGAAGTAAGTTTCCATGTGAGTTCCTTTTCTCTCTACTTTCTTCAGGCCTTTTTGCAACTCAGTGCTAGATTTCAGCCACAGCTTGATTAAATTCGCATATATTTGGGTATAGCTTTGCAGAAAAGGATGTCAGATCCAGGCTTAGCCCTCCACAGAAGTCAGTGGGGGGGGGGGAAGGTGGAATGTCTTCCATGGACAGAAGTCACAAGGATCTGGAAGAGGGTTCTCACTGAATTCTACAATCCTTTCTGCTATTCCTCGGTGTCTGGAGTTCTGGAGAACACCTCCAGGACCCAGAGGGAAGAATTTTGGGGGCCTAGATTTTGTTAAAAGTCAGCTTCTTTCCTTTTGCCCATGGGGTTGTGGCTCATGATGGTTTGTGGGTACTCATGAACCATAAACATCAGAAAACCCACCCACCCAAAAAAAGCATCCATAGGGGGGAATGTTCAGCTCTTCCTTTTGCTTCAGTAAAACAGGATCCCCAAATCCATGCAAGTCACACTGTCTCTCTCTTTTTTTCTTGTAGATATGGGGACATGAGGAAGGACATTGGCTTCCAGATCAGGGATATGTGGTATAACCTAGGTAAGCTTCATACATGTGCAAAGTACGTGGGAAACTCAAGAGTTGTCGTCCGAAAAAAAAAAAAACTTTTTCTAAGAACTGAAATTATTTCCTGAGATCTGAAATCCCTACACAGGAGCTGGAGGAGAAAACGGCTTCATACTAGAATAGAAGAAAGACATGAGTGAAGCAGTAGCAGCCAGTTCAACCTCTGGGTGGAAACTTTAACACGGCGTTCCCCCTTCCATTTCCTCCCACCCTCCTGCAACTAGGGCATCTGCTTCAGAGCAGCATATGAGCCCGACATCCTACAGAGGAAGAATGGGAGGGGAGAGGGGAACAAGGAAGCAAACAGAAGCAGCTCCGTTGCGGCTTTTGCATATGAAAGACTGGAGCTGGGATTTGGAGGTGCTGAGTGGGGAGAGCAGCTGCCGTCATGTGCCCTTGAGATCCATGGCAGCCATCTGTTGGTCCCTAATCCCTTTCTTCTTCTCTTCTTTCTCTGTGTCTCTCTGCTCCCTTTTCCCACCTCCCCAGGGCCTCACAAGATCAAATTCATCCCTTCAATGGTAGGCCCCATCCTGGAGGTGACGTTGACCCCAGAGCCAGAACTGCGGAAGGCGACCATCCCCATCTTTTTTGACATGATGCAATGTGAATTCAACTTCAGCAGTAGCAGGGACTTTCATACGGTAGGGGACCCAGCAGAACAGAAGAAAGCGCCCGGGGACTCTTGGCACAAGGGGTGTGTGTGTGTATGTGTGGGAGACAGCAGTGTCTGGATAGTAGGACTGGTTTTTACAACAACTTCCGGAATAAGTTGTGGTGTGGATCAGAGGGAAGAGATCATTGCACAGTTGCAGCAAGGGCATTTTCTAATTACTTGCAATTACAATATTGTTAGCCAACCCATCAGGCCTCCATGATCCCATGAGTTAAGTTACAGCTTCTCTCAGCCAGGAGAAAATGCCTTTTCTTATCAATGAAATGCTGTTTGCAGTATAACCCAAACCACCTAGAAAATGGCTTAATGAATGAATTTATTTATTGCAGTCACGTGACCAGCTCATAAAACATATTTATGGTTAAAATATACAAAATGCAGTTTAAAAATATACAACCAATTCATAAAACATATTATGTGGCTAAAATATACAAAGTGTCCAAAAATGTCCAGGCAGTTCATAAAACATATTATGTGGTTAAAATATACAAAATGCAATTTAAAAAGTGCACAGCCAGTTCATAAAACATATTATATGGTAAAATACACAAATTGTAATTTAAAAATGTGCAACAAATTATTAATTGTGTACTGGCTGTAAAATATGGGGAGAATCAAATACAGCATTTTTATAGCTATCCTTTGAACCATTGGATTGTCCGGGGCAAACTGATTAGGACAGGGTCTTTGGATTATAGGGAGTGCTTCCTACATATTTGTAAAGATCTGTAAATATTTCCTCCCTTAGAGAATGGTTTAGCTTAACACCACGTAAGTCCAAACAACATATGGCTATGAACTGTCCCTCTTATAATGCAAAGATTTTGGGTTGGGGTCGAAGAGGCAAATTGGAAACCCTTTGGTTTTGCAAATGTCCTTCTTTTGGTGAAGGTGCTAACTGGTAGAACTGATTTGTTGACATAGATAAAGGCAGATGCATCCCTTTGTGGATTCTGTGGTCAGTCTTTGAGGCCATTCGGAATGCCTGAGTCTCAGCCCATTTTGACCGCTGTGATTTTTTTGCCTTGTTATGTTTCGGAGTCATGTATCTTTTGAAAGATCTAGCATGGAACTTTATTTCTGGTTATCACTCATGTGTGGTCCTGGGGTAGCATAGCTTGATGGTGACTCCATGGTCCATTTCAGTTGTGGGAACCCTTCTAGTGACACCACCCTTGCTCCTCCTCGTAAGACATGGACCAGAACGTGTGATTCAATATCAGAATCAAATGAAAGAAACTTAAAAAAAAAAAAAAGGAAGAGCAAATAGCAGTGGAAATCAATTGTAACATGCAAACCAAGTTGACTCTGACATAAAGTCGTCTTACCCAATAGCTCAGTGGTTTAGGGAGACAGAGATTAGGAGCTTGGTTTCCGACCCCTCAGTGCTCCTTGACACAGACTGGACTCAATGATCCATAGAGTCCTTTCCAGCTCTATAGTTCCAAGATGATGCTCATGAGTATAATGATTATCACCATTATTCCAATATAAATAAATAAAATCATAAGGTGAAGGTAAAGGTTCCCCTTAATATTTTAGTCCAGTCGTGTCTGACTCTAGGGGGCGGTACTCCATCTCGAAGCCAGAGAGCCAGCGTTTGTCCAAAGATAGTTTCCGTGGTCACGTGGCCAGTGTGAGTAGACACGGAACACTGTGACCTTCCCACCAAGATGGTACCTATTTATCTACTCGCATGTGTACATGCTTTCGAACTGCTAGGTTGGGAGGAGCTGGGACAGGCGACGGAAGCTCATTCTGTTGTGTGGATTCAATCTCACAATGGCTGGTCTTCCGACCTTGCAGCACAGAGGCTTCTGCGGGTTAACCTGCAGTGCTACCACATCCCAAAAAAACATACTCCAGTATAAATAAAAATTAAATAGAATAATGATTATCACCATAATTCTGTTTAATTTGTATTTATATTGGAAAATACCCCATTTGGATGATCAGATTTTAATCCAGAAAGGTCAGAAATGTCCTTTGTGTTGATCTTTTTTACTGCTGAAAGCTTCATTAGAAGCACCCTGGATTGACGTTTTATTTGATTGTTTTGGTCTCCAATTTACAGTTTGAAGATGAGCTGATAACTAAACTAGATCAAGAAGTGGAAGGGGGTCGAGGTGATGAACAGTACAAGATTTTGCTGGAGAAACTGTAAGTGTGTGAGTGTTCTTGATCACCGTTTTGGAAACATTTTTCATAACAGCTGAAATCCTGTTGCATCGCATACAGTAGGCCCATTGAATTGATGGAACCTATGTAGGAGCTGACTCACCAAATCCCCATTGATTCAGTAGGTTTACTCTAGTTGTGACTTAAAAAGCAGCAGGATTTCAGCCAGTGTAATCTTGACACCCATCTTTTGTTTTATAAGCAAGTAATGTTGTAAAGTTGTAGTAAAATGATGTTTTTTTACATGTTTCTCAGGCAAGCATGGAAGGGGGGTGAGAGTGCTTTCAAAAATGCCAATCTTACATCTGGCAGTTGAAAGACATGATGTAGTTTTTCTGCCTTTGCTGCTGCTTCTTCTTTCTCTCTCTCTCTCTCTGTATGTATGTGTGTGTGTGTGTGTGTGTGTGTGTGTATTAAATACAGAAGAACTAGTGAGATAACACATAAGTACAAATGGAAGACTCTGGTGCATGTACGCCTGTGTGCCATTCATATACAGTGGTGCCTCGCAAGACAATTTCAATTCGTTCCGCGAAAATTGTTGTCTTGTGAAAAAATCGTCTTGCGAGGTTCCCTATGCATCCATCTCAAAAAAAAGTCTTGCAAAGCACGGTCATAGAAAAAAAGTCTTGCGAGGCACCATAGTGATCGCAAAAAACAATTGTCTTGCGGGTTTTTCAACCCACGAGGCAATCGTCTAGCGAGGCACCACTGTATATTGATCTATATCCTATTGTTAGAACTAATTAAAATAAACCTATTGAATCAGTTTCTGACAGGTGAGTAAACACTTGGGTAAATCTCCCTGATTCAATAGGTCTACTCTATTTGCATTTCCCAACTGGATTCCTGCCACATTATTTGATCAGGGACATACTTTATTCTGTAGTCTTTGAGATGACATCTTAGGAGTCATAAGACTAGTTACAAGTCACCCTCTGAAGTTGGAGATGTCACTTTAGGGGGAGATGTGATCTTGGACTTTCCTTGTCCCTGCAGATCTCTCTCCATGCTTCACCATTTCTCTACTATAGCTGTGACATTTTCGGGGTGCGGGTGGGGACAATAGATCCATGGAGGCATGATGTGGGTGTAGCAGGAGAGACTCTGAATATGAAGGTTCTAGATATGCCACTCCATCACTGCCACTGTTGCCCAAGCTATGCTGATTGCATGCTTTACCCACTCTCCCGTGTGCTCGTCTCCAGTCCTCTGCCACCTCCCAATGACAAAGAAGACTTTGATCAGCCCTGCCACTAGACAGCCCTCTAGTGGGAGGGCTAGTCTAAATTTAAAGTTGAACTTAAGTCTAAATTACCTATTTTTCCATGTATAAGACTATACTTTTGTCTAAAATCTTTAGACTAAAACTTGAGGCTCATCTTATACACAGAAGTAAGCTGAGGAGAGAACAAAAACAAGTGGAGGGGAAAGCAGGGATCAAAGCGATCCTGCAGCGCTTTGATCCTTTTCTCCCTACATTTGCTAAGCCCCACTTATTTTTCTTAATTTTGGATTAGAAAAGTGGGGGGGGGCGTCTTATACATGGGGGCATCTTATACACGGAAAAATACAGTACTTCTCTTCCATTGCTTGCTGTAAGATGTAGTAAAAACAAAAACCCAACTCAGTTTGCAAATTTGTGGATTCTGGATTCAATTACTGATCCAGACAGTATGACATTTTTAATTTATTGTTTGTCTCTAATGGTAAAGGTCAGCTCTATTATATCAGTTCTTCTCTCCTATTCCCAGCTCTTGAGAGAAGATGAGTAAAATCAAGATCAACACGTTAGGTCTGGAGATGGGCGCAAACCGCTGAACTGGTGGCTTACGCTGATTTGCCTTTCGGCCAAACAGGTGTTCGGTGCTTCCCAGTCCCGCCTCCTCCAGTGGACGCCCACACAGAGGCAGTGGCCAGAGGAGGTGGGACAAGGAAGCCTGGTCACTGCCTCTGAGTGGTTGCCTGCCAGAAGAGGCTGGGATGGGAAACGCCAAACACTTCTTCCGCTGAAGAGTGAACCGGCTGGTTCAGTGGCTTGTGCCCATCTCTAGTTGGATTCCAAAATCGCATGTGCAGCTATGTGTAAAATAAGGTTGCATGAATGACTGTATCCGCAAAAGGCTGATTCAAAGCTTAGAAAAGTTACTTTTTTGTACCAAAATACCCAGAGTCAATATGGCCAGTCTCCGTGCTTGCTGGGATATTCTGGGAAATAGAACACAATGAAGTAACTTTAGCAAGCTCTAGTCACGTAGCAGAGTTTTCCCGTTCCTTCTTTTACACTACACACTGTAACTTCTGCATTTTGGAATCTACAATTTTTCTGTGTGTGTGTGTGTGTGTGTGTGTGTGTGAGAGAGAGAGAGAGAGAGAGAGAGAGAGAGAGAGAGAGCAGATGACCTCATTTCTAAGCATCTGGTTTGGTTCTCGTTCTCTCTTTATCCAAACATCTCTTTTTATGTTTCTTCCAACACTCCTGCCTCTAGCTTGCTGGAACACTGTAGGAAGCACAAATATCTTTCAAGTTCTGGGGAAGTGTTTGTCCTGTTGGTTAGCAGCCTGCTGGAAAATCTCTTGGATTACCGGGCCACCATGCACGACGGGAGCAAAGAAAACCGAATGAGTTGCACTGTCAATGTTCTGGTAGGTGGCCTGTCGGTCAAAACTGGCTTCCATTCCTCTTTTATCAAGTCTGACTCAGATGCTGTATCACAACTACCTGAAGTTCCGGAAAGACTCTGTATAATTTATCTCTATATATGCTCTGTCAGTGGATTCTCCTTGAGTGGAGCCCATTATTCAGCTTGACTTCACTGTCATGGACATTGTGCACGCAGTGTGTTGACTGCTTTTTGGGTTATGCTTTTATTCCATAATAAAAGTTAAAACAAAGAAACTGGTTTCTGTAGTGCTATACCTGACACTCCAGCGGTGTGATATAGTCAGAGCCTGAAACTAGGTCTCATAGCAGTTACTTTGGTGGGACTACAATACCAAAAATCCCTCTTCCAGCTTCACCACTTAATTCTGGGAGTCATAACCCCCCAAATTATTCTTCTCAAGCTCTGTCCAAAAACAGTTGATCATGTGGATACAAGGAGGTCCTAGAAATTCCACTTTCCTTGGTTGATGCTGTTTGATCATTCTTCCATTGTATTCTCAAAGGCTTTCACAGCCGGGATCCGATGGTTGTTGTAGGTTTTTCGGGCTGTTTGGCTGTGTTCTGGAGGTTTTTCTTCCTAACGTTTCGCCGGTCTCTGTGGCCGGCATCTTCAGAGGACAGGAGTTAGAACTGTCACCAGAACAGAGACAGAGTTCTAGCTCCTGTCCTCTGAAGATGCTGGCCACAGAGACTGGCGAAACATTAGGAAGAAAAACCTCCAGAACATGGCCAAACACCTGGAAAAACCTACAACAACCAATTCTTCCATTGATGGTGATGAATGGAGCTCCTGTTCCTCAGAAGCATCTGGCCTCCTATGGAAGGAAGACTATAAAGTAGTTTCTGTGCCAAGATAGAGAATACCATATTAGGGATCAACAAACAGATATCCCATGGCCAACTTAGTCTTCCCCCAGGAAGCACTATCACGCATCCCACTTCCTAGTCTGTGCTCATGTAAATTGAGCTGTATTCTCCCTAGAGAGAATTTATTCTGTTGTGGCTGGGGAAACAGTTACAAAATGGCTTATCTTTTGCAGAATTTTTATAAAGAAAAGAAGAGAGAAGATATATACATCAGGTAAGCCATAGGACCTTTGCCACTGCTTTTGGTTTTGAGTCTTGGATCTGTAAAGGATTTTGCCTTAAAGCCACTAATACAATATTTGAGATGTTTCTATACTTGAAACTCCACAGTAATCATTGTGTGTTGTTGTTCTTCTAGGTACTTGTATAAACTCCGGGACTTGCACACAGGCTCCGAAAACTATACTGAGGCAGCATACACACTCCTTCTTCATGCGGAGTTACTCCAGGTGAGTGGAAGAGGGATTCAAGAGCCGCTCCACCAGCAACGCATTGCAGTAGTCAAGTCTGGATGTTGTTATGGCATGGATAACCAGGAGGGGATCCAAGAGGCACATTGGGGAAGCGTACCCTGTAGAACTGCTTCACCTAGCCTTTGCAGACAAGAGTTTGTGGGTTTCCACCATTTATGAGAACTGTTGCGTAGCTCAGTGGTTTAGGCATCTGGGAGCAGAGTCAGAGGCATTCAGTTCCTCACTGTGTCTCCCTGACAGGGGCTGGATTTGAGAATCCATAGGGTCCCTTCCAGCTCTGTAGTTCCAAGATGATGATTATAGTGATCCTCTTGTAAACTGTATTGGCTATACCATTGCCTGAGTTGAATTGATATAGATGTTTTAATAATAATAATAACCAGTAAGTAGATGAATCAAAAATCATGTCTCCCCGTCCCCCCCCAACAGCTGCTTCATTGGCCAAAATCCTGTTGCTTAGTGTAGTAAGTGACCTTGATTAAGCCCATTGAATCAATTGGGATTTAGCCAACTTCTCCATACATGTCATGGATTCAATTAGGTCTCTTCTAATTGCAATTTACTGTGTTGACGTAAGCAAGAGTTCCTGTTGGCCCGTTTGAGTCCATGGAACATATGGAGATGATTACTCACCAAATCCTCACTGATTCAACGGACTTGCCCTAGTGCAATTTACTGCACTTAGCAACAGGATTTTGGCCATGATTTTGTGCATTGTTGAAGAACAGCACATCGTTTTGGAACCTGTACTTGTATAAACAAAGTTCTAGCAGCTTGGTGTGTGACAAAACTGTCTGCATCAAAGACTAGCCAGGAAACCTGCCCCGCTCCCAATCCTATCGCCCTTCTGCTGGAGTCTGGTGCATGGAGAGACCAGACCAATGAAAGTAGGAGACTTTTTAAAACCATCCCACACCTATTGATGATGATGAGGCCTCACCTAAAGCTTTGAGAAGTTAGCTTATAAAGAACTTCACCTTATTGCTCTTTCCCTTTACGGTAGTGGTCGGATAAGCCGTGCACTCCCCATCTGCTCCAGAGGGACAGCTACTGTGTGTACTCACAGCTGGAGCTCAAGGAGAAACTGTATCAAGAGATCATTGCTTTCTTGGACAAAGGCAAAGTGAGTCTATGTCTGTCTGAGGCGCCTTCAGAAGCGGCGGGGTGTAAGAGGGATGATTCCCATAAAGCAAGTTCTGCTTTCTGTTTCTGCAGCTATATGTTTCAGCTGGCAGCCTTGCCTCTCTTAATAGCATTTGATACAGCATGTGTCATTTCCTTCATGATTGTTTACAGTGATCTGCTCAAAAGTAAGATTGTGCAACTTGTTTGAGCCAAAGGGTTGAATTTCATTTCAGGGGAGTTCTCGGGGGTGGGCGGGTGTGAGGCTAAGAATCTGAGCCTATTTGTAGCATAAAGCTCATGTTGCCAGGAACTGAGCAATTTCAGCAAGAGTTGGAAAATTGCTGCATAATGAGAACTGCTGGACTGCTCAGTGATTTGAGTTTCTGGCTAAGAAGCCAGAGGTTGGGAATTTGATTCCCCACTGTGGCTCCTTGATGGGCTGGACTCGATGATCCATAGGGTCCCTTCCAGCTCTGCAGTTATGATGATGATAATGAGGAGGAGGAAGAGAAGGATATAACATGAGAGAAAGGGAAGCCCAAAGAGCCAGATCCTGCTTTAGGGCCTGATGTTTCTCTCTTAGCTGGCGTGCACTTTCATGGACTACAGCTCACTTTGTCAGATGAAACTGATGAAGCGGGTTACAGCAGTCTTTGATTGGTTAGGTCTTTGAGATGCCTCAGGATGCTGTCATTGTTTATGCAACAGTCTGAGCCATTTCTGTGGCTTTGATGGGAGAAAAAGTCCCAGGGTGCCCCCAAAAGAGGAGAATGGAAAACCACTTCTGAAGACTTTGTACCTGGAAATCCTGAAAAGTGTTGCCTTAAGTCAAAATTGACTTGACAGGATATAATGATGTGTGTTTTAACCTGCATCTGCTAAAAAAATGTTTTTTCCCCTCCCCTTTTTGTGTTTCCTGGAGATGTGGGAGAAAGCCATCCAGCTGAGCAAGGAGCTGGCCGATATGTATGAAAACAAAGTGTTTGATTACGAAGGGCTTGGCAATGTCCTGGTAAGACCTTTAGAGTTTTCTTCCAGGCAGTGGATGGGTTGGAATTAAGCAAAGGAGGTTGATCCTGCAGGTCTTTATGTTTGGCTGGCTGAGAGTCCTGGCAGTAAATCAGAACCACAGGGAGTGTCCATATAGTTGTGCAGTTATGTTAGTTTTAAGGGACGTGGTGGCGCTGCGGGCTAAACTGCAGAAGCCTGTGCTGCAGGGTCAGAAGACCAAGCAGTCGTAAGATCGAATCCACGTGACGGAGTGAGCTCCCGTCGCTTGTCCCAGCTCCTGCCACCCTAGCGGTTCGAAAGCATGCAAAATGCAAGTAGATAAATAGGTACCACCTTGGTGGGAAGGTAACAGCGTTCCGTGTCTAAGTCACACTGGCCATGTGACTATGGAAGATTGTCTTCGGACAAACGCTGGCTCTATGGCTTGGAAACGGGGATGAGCACCGCCCCCTAGAGTCGAACACGACTGGACTAAATGTCAAGGGGAACCTTTACCTTTACCTATGTTTGTTTAATGTCACTTTAATTCTCATGACTCCATCCTATGGAATGCTGGGAGTTGTAGTTTCTGCTTAGAATTCTGTGTTCTAGGTTGGGGAAACATGCTTGAGCTCTCTAGCAGAGAATTCTAAGTCCTTCAACTAACTAAAGATCCCAGGGTTCTATAGAATGGAACTGTGACTGATAAATGGATATAAAACCAATATTGCTGTGTAATGTAGATACATTCTGAGCCTTGGCTGTAAAATACTATAGGAAATTGTGAAAATTATGTGTACGCAACAAGCGTGTGAAACAGTGAAGGTTTGTGCACCCACTTCTGTTTGCCAGTTCTGCTGAACTGGAGGCGCCTGTCATTGGTTCTACTCAAAATGGTTGGAGTGGAATGAGTAGATGCTTCCTTCTCTCCTGCCCTTCATCCACACTGTCAGGATGGGCGTTAGTGTTCACATGTGTGTTTTCTTCTATGGATTCTGCCCTGCTTCTACCAAATCTCAGTTGTATCTCTTAGGACTGCAAAATTTACACAACGCAGCACTATGGGACTCAGTATGACACAGTATGTACCGTATTTTTCAGTGTATAAGACGCCCCCTTTTCTAATCCAAAATTTAGAAATCTAAGTGGGGTTTAACAAGTGCAGGGGGAAATGGATCAAAGCACTGCAGGATCGCTTTGATCCCTTCTTTCCCCTCCACTTGTTTTTGATCTCAGCTTACTTCCGTGTATAAGACGACCCTCAATTTTTAGTCTAAAGCTTTTAGAAAAAAGTATACTTTTATACATGGAAAAATATGGTATGTAACGTGGAGCATGCCCACCCTTGCCATTCCTGTCTCTTACACATACCCACCTACCAGCCCCAACTGCATTGAGGTGTATCTTGCATAGAGCATCAGACTTCCACAAGCTAGACCAGCAATGGTTGAGTGGGCCCTCAAGACCTTGACTGTACAGTGGTGCCTCGCATTACGATGTTAATTCATTCCAGCAAAATGAACGAAAACATTGTAAAGCGAAATTAAAAAGCCAATAGAAATGCATTAAAACCCGATTAATGCGTTCCTATGGGCTTGAAACTCACCATCCAGTGAAGATCCTCCATAGCGTGGCCATTTTCGCTGCCCGTGCAGCAAGGAATCAGTCCCAGAAAACAGTGGGTGGCCATTTTTTTTAACCGTTAACATTTTGAAAACGCCGGTCAGCTGTAGGAAAATAGTTTTGCGAGAATCGGTTCCCGAAGCAGGGAACAGATCATCGCAAAGCGAAATTCCCCCATAGGAAACATCATTTTGCGATCGCAAAAGCGATCACAAAAACTTCATCGTAATGTGATTTCATCGTAAAACGGAGCGCTCGTCTTGTGAGGCACCACTGTATTAGGAAATGTGGCACAGAGGGTGGGTTATTCCCTATTTCCATGAAAGAGCAGAAAGAAAACAGAATCCTGGTTGTCAAGGAGAAGTCAAAGCCACCTCCTCCCAGCAATGCTGCTGAAGATTTCTGAGGTGAAGGGGAGGCAGTAACTCTGCTATTACTGACCATATTCAAAAGGTTTAGGGGACAGATAAGTTAAAGCTTTCCTGCCCACCTCAAGTGATGTGGGATGCTGTGTGTGTGTGTGCACAAATATATAAATGCAGCCTTTGAGACAACAAAAAATGCCCACCATGGAGCTGCGGTCTAGTATGATACCAGAACTGGCCAACTCTTAACCCTACATTCTACAGAACACTTGACCCTAGGAGGCAAATGGGTGCAATGTTGCCAGTCTGTTTACTCAGCATGTTTATTCTTCCCTTGCCCTTCTTCTTTTTAACATAGAAAACACGAGCCACATTTTATGAGAACATCATGAAGGCAATGAGGCCTCAACCAGAATATTTTGCGGTCGGGTATTTTGGCCACGGGTTTCCCTCCTTCCTCCGTGTAAGTCTGATCTGCATAAAACTGGTATCATTGGTTACATGCTTCAAAAGGTACCGTTAACTCCTGATATTAGTCTGGATCATCTACAATACCGATGTGTCTTGCACTTATTTATTATGTCTAATTGATTGGGCTTCTTTGCACCCATATTGATGGAGTGTCAATATGGCTTCCTTCTCAATTTCATCAGTATCCTGATCTCCAGTTCTTCCACACTGAAATATTGTGACGTCAGTAGACTTGTGTTTATTTCTAATTCCCAGTTTTGGTTGCAGAACAAGATCTTTATTTATCGTGGCAAGGAGTACGAGAGGAGGGAAGACTTCAACTTAAAATTACTAACCCTATTTCCAAATGCGGAGAAGCTAAGCAGCACTGCTCCACCAACAGAAGAGACCAAAGCTTCTTCCAAGCAGTGTATCCTTCATGAGACAAAGTGTGGTTGGTGGCCAAAAGAGACATGACAGCGGTAGAGTGTGAGAGTCTTTACCTGTACAGTTTAAGGAGTTTGTGGAAGAGAAGCACTCAACTCCTATTTTTGGTTCATCGCTCTGGCAGTTTTTTTGTTTTCTTTATGCCTGTGTAAACTCAGTGGTTTAGGTCTTTGGCTGTGGAGCCAAAGGTTGGGAGTTCAATTCCCACTCTGCTTCCTGCAAGTCGATCCAGCCTGGGTGGCCTTGGGCAAGCTGCATAGTCCCAAGGTTGCCCTCTAGAGGAAGGGATCGGGAAACCACCTCTGAGTATTCTGTACCAGGAACACCCTTTAAAGGATAACGATTCATCAGAATTAACTTGACGGCACATGATTAACATAAAAAAATAATCACACCAGAAATTTAAAAATGAGAATAGAACAATAGATCCACAAGGGGAAACCGAACTGGAATCAGACCCAAGAAGGGGAATAGCAACTGGAATAATTAATTGTGGGGGTGCAAGATGTGAGCATTTAATATTTATTTAGAACATTTTAATCTCATTCTTCAACTAAAAAGACCTCCAAATTAAGAAACCAGTTTGTACCTGCAGACTGAATTTTTAAAAATATTGACACAGTAAGTTCTAGCTTTTCAGTTAGAGTTTACTAATAACAAGCGCTTTGCACATCTTAGATCTGACGTGGATGTCTTTGGTCAAGTTGTTTCTCCATCTTGCTCAGTATTGTCTGCTATTGGAGGAAAAAAGGTCTCTCCAAGGTCTCAGGTAAAGAGAAGTCCTTTTCATTGCAAGCTAACTGGGTGTTTTCATGGAGGAATTGAAGCTTGTGCTTCTGTCTGTGAGGCTGGTGTCCTGCCAAAGAGCTATGGTTTCAGGCTTAGTTTATCGCTGGAGTGGTGCGCTTGTGGCCCTTGAGATATTTATGAGCTGCTACTCCCACCATAATTCCCTTTGTTCAGCTTGGCTGGATCTGTTGGGAATTGGCACCTGTAATATCTGGAGGGTGACAGATCTCTTGGCCCTTCTCTACAGTTACAGTGGAATGTTGGGTCAATTTTTGGGGAGGAAGAAAAACCTTCAACCAACATTGATGCCCAAGTGAATGTTCTGCCAGTGGAGGACGCATAGGATTTCCTTCGGTATTTCTATTTCTGTACATTGTGAGACTGAGATATTTCTGTTGACCGTCTACTGATTTCACCTCCTTAATGAACTCTGTGCAGATGTGCAGTGCTTTATCGTGAAACCTGTCATGAACCTTCCACCAAACTTCAAGGACAAGCCTGTTCCAGAGCAGATTCTAAAGTAAATAGCCTCCAACTCCACCAATCCGTCCTTTTTCACATCTGGCAACAAAGTGCAAAAATGCCAGCTGAAGACTTAACTTCATACTCATTTTAGAAGATGGTTTCCCATTGAATAGGGATCTGGTGATGTCTGAAGATGTATAGAAGTGTGATTTTGGAATTGCAAAAAAGCTGTTTTTCTTCCGTGCTTCTGAGAGAGAGAGAGAGAGAGAGAGAGAGGAAGTACATGCTTCTTCCTTCCATACTCTTTCCTATCAGAGATAAGAATAAAGCCAGGCCCACTAACCAGCCTGACTTTCATACTAACTGCTTAAGTTTCATTAAATACCAAGCCAACACAGTTGACTCATTGGCTTGCTTTGCCCTAGCTCTGACTACAGGTGTTTGTGCGTTCGTAAAGCCAGGTGTTCTTAACCTTTCAGAATGCTTTCAGACGTTTTCCTGTATGAGAGCGATTTCCAGTGCAGATCATAAAGATGGGGAAGAAGCAAGGAACATGTAGTTTTTCAGGTGTTGAACGTTCACAGTCAACAGCCCTTGACTGTTGATCAGTGGTAAGGGATGACCAGCAACATTTGAGCCCTTTTCAGGCATTCTGAAATGGTTCAGGGCTGTCTGGGTAGCTCCATGATTTCAGGATCTGGCTTCACAGCCAGAGGTTGGGAGTTCAATTCCCCACTATGCCTCTTGTGAGTTGAACCAGCCTGGGTGGCCTTGGGCAAGATTCATAGTCCCAGGGCGCACCCCAGAAGAAAGGAATGGGAAACTGCTTCTGAGTTTTCTGTACCTGAAAACCCCTGAAAAGGTCACCATCAGTCAGAATTGACTTTGTGGTATATTATTATATATATATTTTTAAATGGGTTTAATTAAGGGTTTTAGTAAAAATGGGTTAAATTGAGAGTGTGAGAAACTCTGTCAACTTCCTGAATAGGACTTAGTAGACATGGACGTCCAGGCCAAGGGCTCCCAAACTTGGGACCCCCTGATGTTCTTGGACAACTTCCAGATGCTGTGACAATTGGCTCTTCGGGCTATGGGTTCCAGAAAGTATAGTCCAAGAACATCTGGGATCTTAAGTTTAGGAACTAGTGATCAGAGCCCAGCCTGTAGAATAAGCTATTAAGACTCACCCCCAACTATATCATTCACACCTGTCAAAGGATCAGACCTTTCTATTTATCTGGCCATCCAGGGCTGCATTTTGAGGAAAAAGTGGGTTGTGAATATGAACAGGTAATATCTGTACCTAGATGCAAACGGAATGGTTAGATGTAGTCTTGAAGTCTTTCTAATAAAATCGCAGAATCCTAGAATAATAAAGTGCCTATAGGGCCATTAAGTCCAGCCTCCTACTTAGTGCAGGAATTCAAGTCAAAAGTGTTTTTGATATGAATTGTAACAATGAGAACAGGAGGAAAACAGGTGAGGGGGATTCATAGACTACAGAAGTATGCAAGCCAATGCATCGATTTAAAGGTTCCCATAAGGTCTGAGCATGATTCTGATAATTCAGATATTCCTCTGTGTTTTGTGTCAAACTTTTGGTGTGGCCGTGTGGCCTGCTTTATGGAGGTCGATTTATGATATTATTTATTCTTCTTCTTTAAATCGGCTTTTGCAGCTTTTATAGATCCAATGAAGTGCAGCGCTTCCAGTATTCCCGGCCCTTCAGGAAAGGAGAAAAAGACCCTGAGAACGAATTTGCGGTGAGGACCTCATCTATTGAAAAAGGAATTGTGCCTTAACAGAAGTACCAGTTATTTTATGATCAACAGGCTTGGAAAGTTTGGGTTCCATGTGCCTTGGCTGATCCTGTCCATATGCACAAGGAATTGGGAACACCTGCTGGAAACCAATCAGAAAGAGAGACCCAGGTCTCAAGATGTTGGTGGGAAAGTGTGTTTTATTCACTTTTAAAATGCCATCATATTTTGACTCATTTATTCTGTGGCCTTCTTTGGGGGACATTAATTGAGCCAAGCGTGCCGTTTCAGTCCGGGTTTTCAGACTACTTTCCTGAGGCCTTAGTGACTGCAGTTATCTTGATTGATTCATTGATTGATTGAGTGTTCGTTTGTTTTTCCAGACCATGTGGATCGAGAGAACCACCTACACAACTGCCTATTCATTCCCAGGGATCCTCAAGTGGTTCGAAGTGAAACAAGTTACAGTGGTAAACCTTGCAAAGATGCTTACCATTTCTCATCAATTATATTTTCCTCTCTTTGAGCTTGGGAGATGTTCCTTTTTCAGACTATCAGGGCATTCTGCGAGCTGTAGTAAAAAAAAAAAAGGGGAGAGAGAGAAACATCTCCAAGTTTTAATTTTTACACAAGGGTGTAGCAATGCACAGTTTATTTTCTCCTCATCCTCGTCAACAACAGTTGCTACTCTATTTCTGCATTTTTGTTTTTGTTTTTATATCAGACAGCCTTGTAAAGCTGGAAAATACGGGGCAGGTTAGCATTCGGGCTAAGGTAACATCCTCTAATCTAGAAGCCTTCAAAAGTGTTAGATTACAGTGTCTATTGTCCCCAGTCAGTAGCTCTGTTTACTGGGGTAATGAGAATTGTAGGGTATTACATCTGGATGATGTCAGGCTGAACAATATTGGTCTAGGATTACAGTGGGGCACGGATTCAAAGCTAGTTGTCCCAAATGCCAAATTCTGTCATGCTCAAGTCACTTCTGTGATCTGGATAGACAACCATTAGCAAGGAAAAGTCAACTCTTGCTGACTTCCCTTCTATGTATAAGTTACTGCATTATTTTATGCTAGGATTGTCAATTTTTTCCTGAGTAACTTGACTTCTGGACTTTGAATGACAACCAAAACTACCCACGTACGAAGACTTGCAAGGTGATGCTTCTCCTAGCAAGGAAATAAACAGTGGGAAGGGGTTATCCTTCTGATTGTCAACATTTAGCTCTTCTGCTTTTTACAGTTTTATTCCAACCTTTCTCAAATTTATTCTTGCAACTGTAACAATTCATCTGAGCATTCAGCCTGGAGGCAGACAGTGCAACATGGCCTGTCCCAAATTGAAGAGGCCCTTGTCCAGCAGGCCGAGGCAAAGAGGCAGTCACGAAAGCAGCAAAATCAGGGAGCTGGACAGGGGACAGACTGTATTTGCCTTCAGTGTGGAAGGGATTGTCTCTCTCGAGTTGGCCTTCTCAGCCACACTAGATGCTGTTCCAAGTCCTCCATACAGAGCACATTACCATAGTCTCTTGAAACTGAAGGATGCCTAATCAATCTCAAAAGATCAAAAGGCGCACGTGTATTTCTCCTCCCCTATATCCTCACAACAGACCTGTGAGATAAGGCATGCCCAGAGCGGTTGGGAGGCCCCCTGTCATCCCATAGATGCCCACAAGAAAAGCCAGCTTGTGTAGCCTTGGGCAAGCATCATGAAAGGAACCGTCAACCACTTTTGAATAATCTATACCTAGGAAACCCTGGAGAGGGTTGCCATAAGTCAGAATTGATTTGACGACACATGATTGTGATTATTAAGGATGAAATCAGGTCTCCTGACACCTTTGATTTTGAGGGTTGGTTCATGCATATCTTTCTGAGGTAGTACAGTTTTCAAGTTGAGATGGAACCTACGTTTTTTTTTAAAGAAATATATTTTAAGGCTTTCTTCCTTTTGTTACAATGGCAAGAATAAATACCAAATGCCTAGAGACAAATATTGTAACATTTGCAACTTGAGTGGTGATTTCACAGGAATGTCCACCTCTCTTTGGCCAGATCCTCACTTGACCACATTTTAAAGGAAAGTTTGTGTTGAATAGGTTGTGAGCGTAGATAACAGCAATGTGCGAAATGAAGCCTTGTGTGCGAAAATGAGCCTGAAAAAATTAGATTCAGATTTAAATCTACCCTTGTTTTTTATTTTTTAAAATTCCTCCTGTTTCCTGTTGTTGTGACATGCTGTCAAGTTGCCTCACACTTATGGCAACGCTATGAATGAGTGACGGCCAAAATGTCCCGCTCTCAACAGCCCTGCTCAGTTCCGACACCCTCAAGAGTGCAGTTTTTTTTATTGTGTTGACACATTATTGCGTCAACACATCTCTTATTGGGCCTTCCTCTTTTCCTGTGTTCTCTATTGACAATTTTAAAAAATGAAAACGTAGAAACAGTTGTGTTCTATAGGTGGGCTTTAGGGGTAGTTTGGGGACCTTGTGCACGGGGAAATTTCCCCCCGTGTCACCTAAAGACCACAAGGCAGCCCTTTGAGCGAAACAGGGATTTTTCAGTGAAACAAATAAATTCTGGGAAAGGGTATAAAGGGTTAGGGCACTGAGCAGCCACTCATAGCCCATAGGCTCTGCTTTGACCACCCCTGGTTTAGACACAGTTTTAGCATCTCCTGTATTTGTGCTTTCCAGGAGGAAATCAGCCCATTGGAGAATGCCATAGAGACCATGGAGCTGACCAATGAGAAGATCAGCAACTGTGTCCAACAGCATGCCTGGGACCGTTCCCTGCCGGTGCACCCCCTCTCTATGCTACTGAATGGCATTGTGGATCCAGCTGTCATGGGAGGATATACTAACTATGAGAAGGTCAGCTGTCTCCTTGACATCCTCAATAAAATGTTAATTGACATTTGTCACACACACACACACAGTTCCCCTGTTTGTTCTCCCACACAACCCAGGTTCACTTTTGGGTATGACGTTTACTTTTCAACCCTTTTCGCTGCCACCAGAGGATTTATCCTCACTCTATCAAATATGACTCTTAAATCAGTGTTATTCAATAAAGCAATGTTTATTTAAGTGTTTATAAGTAAATCATATAAAGTAAATCATGGATGGTCGTATTTTATTCATTCAATCAACTGTGCTTTGATAACATTTATATTTGCTTATGTATAATCTTGTTAATCAAGGTATTTATTCATTTCTTATCTTGTTCTGTATCTCTCTATTCTTCTCTAACACAATACAGTACTGGTCCTAACTGCCTAAACTGTTTCTCTCAAACTGATATCCTTAACTGAAGTCCCTAACTCTAACTCATATCCCTAACTTCTAACTCTAACTGATCTTTAACTGTCTTCCATTCTTCTTATATTTCCTTAGTTCCACCTCTTCTGTACAACCATAGGCTCCTGAATCAGGGTTCCATTGTGATGGACAGGAGTGGTTAGGGACTTGTCCGTCACAACGTTGAAGGAAGGAGATCTCGTGATCTCTTTCCTAGCTTGCAAAAGTTTCCAAATCTCCCTGCTGAGTTCTGGAAGCTGTAGTCCAGAAGAGTAACTTTTTTCCATGTTCTTGCCTGTCATAACAAAGGAGAAAGTAAGAGAGAATCAGGATTTCACCATGTGCATATGCATTAGATTTGGGAAGGAAAGGTTTGATCAACATGTCTGTATACTATTGTGGGTCTTCCTTGTCAGATTAATGGAAAGCATTCTGCTTTGAAAATCCATATGTTTCTTGAGAATCTTTTGCAGAGCAAGAAAAAGGAAATCTGCATTTAAAAATGTGAATGACTAAAACTGCATTCATGTAGGAGAAGGCTACACAAATACGCTCTGATCAATGTCTAACTGCATCAGAGAAAGGGTTCTTTAGGAAAATGCGTACCTATTGGTAAAATAGTCACCACACTGGAGTTAGCTAGTATAAATGTATAATAGGATTCTGGCCTTTAAAAAATCAGCCAAAATAAAAATATGTGTCATTGCTTAAAATCTAATGTGCCTTGATGGTGTGCACTTGTCAAACAGATTTGTGTTCTAGTTGATGCTGTGTGTTGATCCAAATTTGCATATTTCTGATTTTCAGAATTCTGCTTTTAGTGGATCAGAGTTCCGAGTTTCCTAGAATGGAGGCTTTCAGGCATTTGTAAAACTTGGGATGTTACCCAGTCTGGGAAAAGCAACGTGCACTTTGTTGTGATGATTGATGCTCCCTAGATTGCAAAGGTCTTAGTGAAATACAAGCAATACATTGCAATAAAAAAATTCTCTTCTAGCTATAATGTGTTAGAACCACATCAGCACGGTATAGGCATCCTTAGTTTGCAAAAGCTGCCAGATGATGTCATCTGGCAAATTCTTTCAAGAGTGGAAAAGATCCGTTTATAACAAGGGAACGCAAGGAACTACAGTTCTCAGTTTTATTCATGACCAATTAGTTTTCCATGAATGGAAAATCTGTTAAAACTTCGAAATGCTGTGGTCACATCTGAAAGTCATTTTCCCCCCTCATCATATTTTCCTATACTCTCCTCAAATCAAGGCAGGGAGTTTGGTTTATGTGGGCTGTCATAATCCCAGTCATCTAAATCTTTCTTTCATGCCGTAATCCAAAAAAATCTTATGTCTTGTGCACACCATTTTCCTTGTTTGTTTTTCTATATGTTTCTAAGGAGAAACTGCATAGTGCTACATTCCCAGACTTTGGAGATGTAACTAGGGAGGAATGACTGGAGTTTTGACCCCCAGGGCACTGATGTTTTAGAGGGCACGGCCATTTGCCACTGGAAGAGCATAAATCCAGCCACGTAGGCCACTTCCAGCTCTTATAAAGAAACACAAAACAGGCAGACTCCGTGGAAAACCAAGATGGCCACCTCAGGCTCAAACCTAGGTATTCCTCCCTAGGTGTTCCTCCCTGCTCCTCTGTCCTCTCTCAATAATCTCAGTTTCACAGGATCCACGTTTAACTAGGAGGGCAGCAAAGTTCTGAGCACCAAAGTTTCTTCTTCGTGGCCTCTGTGAATCACACTATGGGTAAGCCGCGCATGCGCAGAAGAGCCCCATCAGAATATTCCAGAGCTTCTGCGGTTGCAAAGGAAAATAGAATAGCATAGACCCCCCTCCCCCCTGGTATATGTATATTGGCGCCAAGGCTCTCCCTTCAGTTTCTCATTGCTTCTGTGAGAAATCTGAAAACGAAAGAAGGAAAGTTATCAAAGTTTATTTATTATTATTATTATCCTTATTATTTTCAAAAGATACGCTCCGGCCTTAAGGCCGAAGCGTCCCCCCCTCCCACCTTTCCATTGTTTTCTTTTCTAAACCAGTTCTCGGTTCATGGCTTTTCAGGCCCATTTAAAAGCTGCGTAGCCTGTGATAACGAGATCCCGCTCTCTGACGGGCACGCTAAATGCCTTTTTTGCCTTGGTGAGGCCATCAAACTTCCTCTTCCTCTTTTCTTTATGCAGCGGTCGACCTACTTGAAGGGAGAGTCTTGGCGCCAAGGTGCATACACCAGGGGGAAAGGGTCTATGCTAATGTATTTTCCTTTGCTACCACAGAAGCTCTAGAATATTCTGATGAGGCTCCGCGCATGCGCGGATTACCCATAGTGTGAATCACAGAGGTCCATTCGAAGAACTACAGTTACAGGTAGGTAACCTGTCGATCCCGTAGTCTTTGCCAAATATAGGTTTTCTCTTTCCATGTAGATTGAGTAACAAGCATTTCCCCCCGAGGGAGAAATCTAAGAGCTAATTTATTTATTTATTTATTTATTTATTTATTTATTTATTCATTCATTCATTCATTCATTCATTCATTCATTCATTTATTCATTTATTTATTTATTTATTGCATTTATATCCAGCCCATCTAGACATAGTCTACTCTGGGAGGCTCACAATTTAGAAGATAAAAACAATTTAAAATATACAGTTTTACATTAAAACAAAATGATATAAGTCTGAGCCAAGCTTTTCTGCACAAGACTCTAGCATCTAGTCAAGGTCTGACTTGAATCTCTTTGTTGCAGATTGGGACAAAACTGATGTGCACTGTTGCCTTGACTTTACCGTAAACTATTGAGAATGAATTGTGCGGTGGCTTATGCAGCGTAAAACATTGTGAAAATGCCATGTGTACCTCTAGGATTAAAATAATCAAGACATTCTATCTTATAATAAGCCCTCTTCCTTGAAAGTTGACCCATTTGCATTGAGATTTTTCCACCACACAGCTTTAGGAGATTCTTTAGAAACAAGTTCAGATTTCTGTTTTAATCGTTGTTCTTCTCTTCAGGCCTTTTTTACAGAGAAATATATTCAAGAACACCCTGAAGATCAAGATAAGATTGAACTGCTCAAGCAATTGATTGCTCTCCAGGTACCTGTTGAAAAAAGAATGGTGTGATGCTAAGAGCTTAACTGTTGTTGGTTTCACTCAGCCTGTTACCTGTTTTGAACTTTAACTCCCATTAGCCTTAGGGAGCACTGGGAACAGATGAGGATTCTGAGAGCTATAGTCCAAAATATCTAGTGTGTGTTGTTGTTTAATCATTAGAAAGAACACCAAGCCTTGTCTGTAGAAAAGGCAAGATGTAACTCTAATGAATAAGCAAAATACATACTAGCACACCATGGTGCTGGGAATCCACACAGTCATACCAAAGACAACTAATTAGTAGGAGTGCTGCATGGACCAATTACTAAGAAAGAGGCCAGCTTTCAATGGGAAGAGCATGTGTTTTCTATTTGAAATGTCCCAGACTCACTTTCTGCTGTCCTCATTGAATTGGAGCCTAAGGAGTGAAACTGGGTCCATGGATGGTCAGAGTAGACTGTACTCATTTCCACCCAGGGTGGACTGGAAGTAGGACTGAATCTACTGATATACCTCTTGTTGTTCTTAAAGTAGCAAGTGTTTCTTGCCTCTGGGTAATGTAACAATTGCAGCACCAATGAGAATCCCCTCCCAACTACTGTATATTATACAGTGGTGCCCTGCATAGCGACGATAATCCGTTCCAGATAAATCATCGCTATCCGGAAACATCGCTATGCGGGGGCGAATCCCGTAGGAATGCATTAAACCCTATGGGGGAAAAACTCACCGCTATGTGAAGATTCCCCATACGGCCGCCATTTTTGCCACCTTGGTAAGTGAGGGCAGGGAGCGAAAATGCTGCGGGCGGTCATTTTCTTCATCCAGCGGCCATTTTGGAACCACCGATCAGCTGTTGGGGAAACATTGCAACGCAAAGATCGGTAAGCGAAACGCTTACCGATCATCGCGACGTGCTTTTCGCCCATTCAAAACGTCGCAATGCAATCGCTTTTGCGATCACTAAATCCACATCCCTATGCGGATTCGTTGTTAAACGGGGCACTCACTATGCGAGGCACCACTGTACTGCTGAAATAACAAAATCTTGGGATTACAACAAATGCTAGGAGGAGTTGGAATGCTGGGATCAGAATCCTTTAATTCTAATTGCAACAGGCTCTTGTTGGTGATGTCAGAGGCCCTAATCCTGTTGCTTAGCATAGTAAATCACACTTCAGTTAGGCACATACAATCAAGTGAGGATTTGGTGAGTCAACTTCCCTGTTAGTTCCATTGATGCAAATGGGCCTACTCGAACTGCAAGTGACTTTAGTATAGTAAAAATGAGTTAGAATTACACCCATTTGAATCAATGGAGCCTATGGAGGAGTTAGTTCACCAAATCCTCATTGATTCAATGGACCTTCTCCAGTGCCATTTACAGTAGGATTTTGGTCTTTGAATGGATTGTCCAAGATATGCTGGAAGCTTGGTGACAAAGAAGACTTCTCTTCCTGGTGTTCGCATGTGCGCAAATTGTACCCACCAGAATCTACCATGTGTTCTCCCTCCTCGTTTTCAGATGCCTTTGCTAGCGGAAGGGATTAGGATACATGGAAAGAAGCTGACAGAACAACTGAAGCCTCTTCATGACCGACTGACCTCCTGCTTCAAGGAACTGAGGGAGAAAATGGAGAAACGATACGGTGTCATCACCCTGGTAAGCATTGCCTCCTGATTAAGATTGCTTCTAAGTGAACTGCTTTGGACTGCAGTCCTGACTAGAGATGGGCATGAACTGTGAGTTCGGCAGTTTCTGCTGGTTCGTGTCGCAGTCAAACAGATGTTCAACTCTTGCCAGTCCTGCCTCCTCCAGCAGTCGCCCGCTCAAAGCACCCAGGCTTCCCTGTCTGCCTTCTCTGGGTGCTGCTTCTGAATGGGTGCCTGCTGGAGGAGGCAAGACTGGTAAGAGTTGAACATCTTTATGGCTGGTAAACGAATCCTCATGAACCACTGAACTGGCGGTTTGTGTCCATCTCTAGTCATGACTGGGAGGAAAAGTTTGGTGGGCACTGGTCCTGTTTTATTAATGATGTAGAAACTGTATATTCCAATGTGAAAAATCCTTAGCTGCCAGTTCTGACTAAGCTATAGCACTGAATAAGGGTATCGTGAATACTCAGAAATGTTCTCATCCTTGAGAAATACAGACCAGAACAGAATAAAACAAAGAATGTCTGAACACACTGAGGCAAGACTTTTTTTTCCCCGTCCAGCTCAAGAATGAAAAGACTGGCCTTTTTTTGTCAACAACAACAACATTAGCAAAAATAGAGGGTCGGGTTTTATTTTGCACCCATATCCTTGTATTTTGCATTTAAAATGCATGCTGATTTATCACCTTGTATTTTAAAAATAAAGGGAAGTATTTGTGAAAAATGCAAGCTTTTTGCAGCAAAAAACACCCTTTAGCATTTTTTTCTTTTGCAAAGACTAGTCCCAAAATGCAAAAAATTGCACAAAACTTTTCTAATCTCACCTTTAGAAGAGGGAAAATGCCTATGAGAATGAAATAAATGAAGAGGTATTGAATCTGTATATTCTCAAAGATGGGATTTGGTGGCTGAGTAAAAGGACACATCAATGCTAATATTGCCCCAAAGGTGACAATTGTTTACTATTATGAGTTACATTTACATCTTTCATTTCTTCCAGAAAGATCAAGGGAGCTTACAAAGCTCTCCTCCCTGTTTATCCTACAGCTGCTCATATTTGCTTCTCTTAGTCTTCACAGATGTAGGGAAAGAATTGTAATATTTTCTGTCGCTTTTGCTTTTGTCCATTCATGTGCAAAGGAATTTTGTGCAAAATCAGAGTCAAACTGGCCCCTGCTTAGAAGGATGAACAACAATCCATGTTAAGCTTTAGATGAGTTCATTTCTTCTTATCCATCAGCCAGCCTTTCTGTGCTGTGTGTGCACGCTTTGCTCATCAAGGACAAAGGACACTAGTTGTGTGTGTATTTTGTACAAACCACCGAGATCTGAAGGAGGAGAGAGCTTTCCCTCACTCTCAGCTGGAATTTCAAAAAACCTTGCGGAGATGGCTAAATCAATGAGGGCAAGGAACCTAATGAGTATCCTTCGCCTCCCTCTAAATTAAAGATGCCGTGGATGTGTTTTCTTTTCAGTTCATTTTTGCCAAAAAGGAGAAACATTTGAATATTGGAGAGAGTGAAACTGGCCAATTGGCCCATTCTTGCTCCCAACAGCCCTTGAGGTAGATCTGACCGAGGTCATTGACCTAAGGTGGTCCAGAGAGTTTCATGGCATAGTGGAGATTTGAAATTGGCTCTCCCAAGTCACAGCTCAACACACTGCTCTAGCTTTGGGGATTAGAGTGTCACTCTGCTTTCTGTCCCTGGAAATGAACCTCTTTCCAGTTTTCTACTTTCTTCTCTGTGCCCCAACCCCCAGCCTTCTTCACTGACAGAGAGAAAACAGAGCCGGTCGGGGTCCATGGTTTTGCCCTACATCATGTCCTCTACTCTGCGGAGGCTCTCGGTGACCTCGGTGACTTCCTCTGTGGGATCAACATCCTCTACCTCATCAGAGAGCACGTCCTCCAGGCCTGGATCAGATGGGTGAGTGGTGGGATCCGTCGCACATTTTCTGCTGTTGAGACGAAACCCAAAGGATCTCTGTTCTATATGACACAAAGAAGATAAAAGGATCAGGTTGACACATTAATTTGTTTGTCATAAAGGAAGTTGCACATAGAAAAGATTTCTTCTGCATTTATCCCACCCCATGAGATGCGAGATCATGTCCTGGTTAATGCTTTAAAAACACTGCAACCTATTTCTCCAGGATGCTGATAGCATTTATTAGTTACGTTGATAGGCTACATTTCCTCCGACATGCTCCACATGGTGTACATGTCCCCCTCCTGATCCTCCTGTATTATCCTCACAAGATCCTTGAAAATTGTTTTCTTAATCATAGTTCTTTATGCATAAATTAAGGCTAAATTCTCATTTGCCCATGGATATGCTGCATAGTGAATTTGTGTTTCTGTGCAGTCATCAGTAAAGTCAAGGGTTGAAGAGTGGTTGGTGGGT
Organism: Pogona vitticeps; assembly: GCF_051106095.1. Classification (NCBI taxonomy): domain Eukaryota; kingdom Metazoa; phylum Chordata; class Lepidosauria; order Squamata; family Agamidae; genus Pogona; species Pogona vitticeps. Next base: position 6,413,132 of record NC_135790.1, read on the forward strand.
CTTGCTGTGGTTTATTACGCTATTATTTATACATTTTGTGAATGGTGTATTTTGCTCTGTTCCATTTGATTTGATTAGTATTTTCCTGTAATTCCGCCCTGTGTTATCTGTGTGCCAATATTCAGGCAGAATGCTGTTGATTCAGCACACAAACACTCGTTTGAATGTGTAATGTTTCGACATGCCACAATGCACTGAAATCCTCCTTGGAGTTAAAAACAACAACAACAACAACATTCAACTGCACCATGCAAGTGTGTTGGGGTTTTTGGTTTGTTTGTTTGATCCCAGCAAAGGAGGGTTAAATATGCAGGGAAAGGTCTGTTATCTTACCAGTGCCTGACTGGCCCTCTCCAGGGGCTGACCTGTCAGAGGGCTTCCTGTCACCGTGAGACAAGTCAATGGCGTTCTTCTCGGGGGTGATGAGAGAGGACAGAGGTAATCCTCTGTGACTGTTTTCCTATCCGGCCTTACAGGTCTGTTCTTGAGCCACTCGTAGAAAAGGGTTCGGTGTCCTCCAGGCTGGAAGACCTCCCTGCCAAAGATGACAATGGGACCCCAACGAATAGATTCAGGCGGAAGGACCGGAGCCTCAGCCGATCTCAGGTTATTGCAGGCAAGGAGCCAGAGGTTGATCTCACACCCAAAACGGTAATGAAGGAGTTGCAATGATTAATTCCCACCGGGAACCTTTATCTCTTTCTGTTTCCCACACAGGCCAATTACAGGGTTGTTAAAAACAGGGAGGGGGCTGGAATGTGATGAATACAAATGTGATAATTCAATTCATTAAAGAAGGGCTTTCCGTATATTTATGCTCCGTTGGCCACCGCTTAGTCCACTGTGGCCAGAGCTTCTGATATGTGTTATGGCACAACCCATCCTCTCTGTTCGTCCCGCTCAAGCGACAAGGGACATTTAAAGTGTAGCCATCTTACTCACGTTTAGTTCCCACCAAGGTTGCACTGCGTCCTCTTAACCTGCAGGAATTATTTTCTATTTCTTTTGGGAAAGTGGTTTATTTGTTCATTTCCAAGACTTGTATACCATCCAAATTAGTGCTAGGCGCTACCCTTGGCAGCTTATATCAAAAGAAACAACAAATACAAAAGACATAGAAGTCTCAAATAAAACAAAATATTGAGGAATCAACAAAGATCGTGTGATCCCTCCATAGAATGGCTCAGCAGTTGCCTACATACCGAAAGCAAAGTCCTCCCTGAGTTGCTTTATGATGCACATCCACTTGGCCTACACCCGGGTCTGCAAAAGAGCCCTCCCGCCGTATTCTCCTGATGTGCCGAGGAACAGAAATCAATGCTGAAGGTACCTTTGGTACAATCCAGCTGTTGATTGATCTTTAATGTTTTGGAGGCATTTAGTCAAATGCCCAAAATGCAGAGCATGGAATTATTTGTTGAGATCATGGCTCACACAGTAACCCTTGCTGTATTTGTTGGGGGATCATGGGACACGTAGTCCAGAAAGCAACTTTTCCAAGCCTGGCCAAAAGATGACTTGCTTCCTTTATACGATATCACTGGAATGCTTTAGGATCAACAACCTACAGCTTTTAACATTCCTCATCCAAGTTCTTCAGTGGCCTGTTTTTCTACACAGAGGTTTCCTAGACCACTGGGGTGGGGTCTGGCTGGATTCTAATCCCATAGGACCATCTCCAGCACCCTCACTGACATTTTTTTTCATCTTCTCCATGTCTGCCCTTTCAGAATGCATCAGGAAAAGCACCCAGACCAAAGAGTCTCCAGCTGGGGGAGAGCAGACTCTCATTGCTTCAGAACACGTCACTCCAGCAAGCCACAATTCTGAGCCCACCGCCAATCACTCCCAAAACGCCGAGAACCCAAAGTAGGTCCTGCAGCTCTCTTCTCTATTTCTTTTGGGAAAGTGATTTATTTGTTCATTTCCAAGGCTGGCATACCATCCAAATTAGCGCTTGGCGCTACCCTTGGCAGCTTAAGAAACAACAAATATCACATAAAAGGCATAGAATTCTCAAATAAAACAAAATAACGGAGGAATCAACAAATAATACCACAGTGCAAAAAGCCAAATTAACTTAAACAATAGCAGAATCTAAGAAAACATTAGCCTAGTTTTTAGCATCCTCTTAAAGGCAAGGAAGGATGGTGCCACAACCGAGAAGGCCCTGCTTCTAGTGGATGATTTTCGGGCTCTCCATAGAAGCATAGCCTGTGCAGATCAGGGGGCGCAGGATGATGTTCTTCCGTAAAGGTGCTCTGACAGGTAGTGAGCTGTGGAGGGCTTTATAGGTGAGAACTAGAGATGGGGGTATTTGCATGCAAATGCGAATATCCCCACATAGGCGCACTTAATGAGGGTCTGGCCCCCGGGGCCAGACAGTTCCCTCGTACATCTGGAGGTGGTGGTGGGTCCTGCTCATCCTTCCAATCATGCCCGGAGCGTTGCTCTCTTCCCGCTCAGCTGGCCACTCGGCAGCCGTGTGGGGAGACTCGTCCTTCCTCCCCCTGCCTGGAGTGGCTAGCCGAGCGGGAAAAAGCAATGCTCTGGTGCAATTAGAAGGATGAGCGGGCCCACCACCAGACAGATGAGTGGATGGTCCAGCCCCAGGAGCCAGACCCTCGTTAAGTCCAGCTGTGCATGGATATTCATATGCAAATACAATACCCCTATCTCTAAGGTAAAGGTTGCCCTTGACATTTAGTCCAGTCATGTCCTACTCTAGGGCACGGTACTCATTCCCGTTTCCAAGCCATAGAACCAGCATTTTGTCTGAAGACAATCTTCCGTGGTCATGTGGCCAGCATGACCAGGCACGGAACACCGTTACCTTCCCATCGAGGTGGTACCTATTTATCTACTTGCATTTGCATGCTTTCGAACTGCTAGTTTGGCAGGAGCTGGGGAAAGCGACGGGAGCTCACTCCATCATGTGGATTCGATCCTACGACTGCTGGTCTTCCGACCCTGCAGCACAGAGGCTTCTGCGGTTTAACTTGCAGCGCTACCACGTCCCTATCTCTAGTGAAATCCAAAACCTTGAATGGAGAGCAGGAGAGGTTTTATTTTTCCCCTCCGGGAGATTATGTCTCCATTTTAGACCAAATTTTTTAAAAACTTGTACAGCACATAGAACTAGTTTGGTATTGTTTTGCTGTCCACAATCATGAAGGCTGGACACACATGCACACACACCCCATGCCTCAAAAAAGGGGGAAGGATAGAACTAGGGGGGGAATGGAAGGGTGAGACGGCTATTCCTTTTCCGATGCCATGGTTCTCGAAGTGAATCATCATCTGTGAAGCCAGCAGCCTGCCAGGGTGTGGCCCAGCAGTTGACAGCTGGAGCATGTTGGCAGAAAAGGAAAAAGGCTGAAGCTTCCTGCCTCCAGTCTTTTTGGAGTCTGAAGCCCTGCCAAGTAGATGGATTGCCCGCTGGGTTTTTGGAAACGCTCAGAACTGTGAAACTTGCATATGTGTCCAAGTGCTTCCAGAATTTTATTTGCTGAATATCAGACGTCCCCTCGGAGATCCAAGCACAGCAAGATGGTGAAAAAAAAAACATATGGGAGTAATTAACACCAGTTATTATAACTGGCTCAGGATGTAATCGAGGACTGGATTCCAATTCTTTATATATGCAAACCTTGACAGTAGACACAGCTTTGGAAAAGGCCAGTGAAGCGAAAGCACTTGAGTTGATGCCTAATGTTGCCTGGGAATATTTTAAGAGGGAAATCTAGTAGACGGATGCAATTTATTTACATCATTTCCAGGAGGGTAGCTGTGCTTGTCTGTTATAGCAAAACCGACAAGGAGTCTTGTGGCATCTTAAAGAGTTCACGTTTTATTTGGCATAAGCTATTGTGGACTGTAGTCCATTTCTTCAGATGCACCTGAACAAGTGGACTACGGCGGAGGAATACTCACATAAAAACTCCTTGGATTTGTTTCCTGCGTGTGCGAGTGCATGTTGTTCAAATTCTGGCCAGTGTCCTGTTCCCGTAGTTATGTGGCAGAAACTGGAGGGCGACATCATCATCTGACAAAGACAAGATTTAACGAAAAGTAATTACAAGCTCCCTTTATGTTTTGAGGCCTACTCGGGCTCCATTTTGCCTTTGGGAACCTTGCGGGGGGAGCAACGTTCGATAGCCAAAATACAAGAGTAGACTGTCACTGTCAGGTTTGGTACCACAAGTAGCTATTGCATGTTCTTCTCCCTCCTCGTCTGGAGGCTCCCCAAGGCAAAACAGAGGCTTAGGGAGCCTCAGAACCAGAACGAAAGGGAGGGTAGGAAGCTGTTGATGAGTTTTAATTAAGCATTACCATGATTATGGCATTATCCAGTAAGTCCATGGACAGGATTTTGGTCACCGTGTTGTTGTTGTTGTTGTTGTTGTTGTTGTTGTTGTTGTTGTTGTTGTTGTTGTTGTTGTTGTTGTTGTTGTTGTTGTTGTTGTTGTTGTTGTTGTTGTTGTTATTTATTTATTTATTTATTTATTTATTTATTTATTTATTTATTTATTTATTTAATTTATATCCCGCCTATCTACTCGTGGTGGACTACTCTAGGCAAAAACCTGTTTATTTATATATATACTCTATTTCCCCGAAACTAAGACCTAGCCTGAAAATAAGCCCTAGTAGGATTTTTCAGGATGCTCGTCATATAAGCCCTACCCCAAAAAATAAGCCCTAGTTAAGTGAAACCCCACTTTCCACCCTTGTACAGCAACAAGAAGATAACATGACTGTAAAATAAAACATCACCTGAAAATAAACCCTAATGCGTTTTTGGAGCAAAAATTAATATAAGACCCTGTCTTATTTTTGGGGAAACAGGGTATATAATTTATATTTATATTTATTTATATATTTTTTTGCAGTATGGAGAGATCAGTGGGCATATCTCATGTCAGTTTTGTAAAAGTTAATTTCAGAATCTCTCTCTCTCTCTCTCTGAAATTAACTTTTACAAAACTGACGTGAAATATGCCCACTGGTCTCTCCATACTGCATTTGGCTTGGCCATTACTTTATACCCAGAATAGAGACACAAAACTGATGGCTTAAAAAGAGCCATCCAGGAAGAGTGAACAATGCCGCCACTCCCCCACCTGGTTAATTCACTTCCTGCTTGTCATACTGAGATGATTACCTTCAGAATTTATCTGAAGTTTGAATGGATTTCCTGTCCCCTCGGAAGGCATTAGAGTCCCTGAGACTGCAGGGGAGAAAGTCCAAAGCGAAAGGAAAGCCCACTGGATATTTCTGTGTCATTCTGGATCTCGTTTTCCCTTGTCCCAGGTGTGCATTTTTCACATCTGCTTAAGGTTCATTTGATGCACACAGATGACGCTCGGAGACATGTGAAGTCTGGGGAATACCAAGCGGGACTCCAGATTGACACGCCGGCTCACAATCACCTGCTAAAAGAAGTATTTGTGCCGTCCTCAAATTACTGATGGCACAAGAGAGCTTCCATCGGAACTCTGCCTCCTGCCCATTGTCTATCTTTTTAACTTGAATCACCTGCCCTTTATTATTCTCTATTTCTCTTCTCCAGGTTTCCCTTCATTGCAGACTGATGGGTTAGCAACCCCTAATTTGCAGAGCACTCCACCCCCACCGCCCCCTAAATGCAAACCCTATGAGAATAGCAACTCCAGGAACTCTGGAGAGGTAAGGGGATACAATATATATAAAGGGGTTGGTCATATTCTTCTTAGTAATTCTGAAAAGTCTGCTTACTCTGGGAGAAACTGGATGTTACAAAAGGCATGCACCATCTGCTGAAAATCATAGGCCCCCTGTTGTGTTGCCCTTCTGTAGTGTCTAAGACACTTTCACCTGTGTCTGGAGATCCAGGAGTCAGGATTAGGGCTATGTGCAATACCCAGGGTTTACATTCCTATTCATAGTGCAGTGGTGCCTCGCTTAATGAGGATAATCTGTTCCAGCGAAATCACTGTAGAGCGAAATCCTCGTTAAGCGAAATTTTAAAAGCCCATTGAAACCGTTTAATGCGTTCCAATGAGCTGAAAAATCACCATCCAATGAAGATCCTCCATAGGGGCGGCCATTTTCGGTGCCTGTAAAGCGAGGAATCCATCCTAGAAAACAGCGAGGGGCCATTTTGTTCACCCGGCAGCCATTTTGAAATCCAACAATCAGCTGTTTTTAGATTGTTGTAATGCGAAAATCGGTTCCCAAGGCAGGGAACCGATCATCTGAAGCGGATTTTTCCCATTTAAACCATTGTTTTGCGATTGCTTTTGCGATTGCAAAAACCTAATCGTCAAGTGATTTCCTCATTAAGCGAGGCAATTGTTAAGCGAGGCACCACTGTGCTTTAAGAGGGGTTTTCAGCCAGTTGAAATGCAACCTTTACCTTTGAATTAGAAAAGCAGACTAGCCTGCAGTATTGTCATTGAATTGCTAGAGGGAAGTTGGAACTCTGCCAAAGAAATGGGGGGGGGGAGATCACTACTTAAAAGCTTTTTTATCACCTCATTCACATGCAAGAGGGAGCAGGGTTTGTCAGTCATGCTGGCAGTCCAGCAGATGAAATCTAAACCCCCTCCTCTGAAACAAGGCTCCTCTCCATTACACCCAGAAATGGGATTTTAAAAAACAACAACTTTCCAATCTGATTCCAGTTGTCTCTGTGTTTGTATTCTTGCAGGTCGCTCCTCCACTGCCGACCAGACGGGAAGTCAAGCCTCCCCCCCCTCCTCCGAAGGCAAGGAAATCGAGTGTCCTTTCTTTAGACCCGGCGTTGCAGTAAGAACTCCATGCCAGGGAAACCCCCTTGACTCTTAACTTGTCTGCTGCCCAGGTATCGCCATGCGCATTATTTGGCCAGAGGTTTCCTCTTGTTGAACAGATGAATGGCTGTGCTTTCCTGTTGCCTCCTCTTAGGCCATGCCAAAATAAGCCATTCAAGCTGAGACGAAGCTTCTGTGTTCCATTTCCAAGCTTCCAATGTTTTACCTACCCGTATGCCAAGACGCCAAGCATTCTAACATTTGGACCTTCTCCCATATCTGAGCTTCTGCGTGCCCACCTGGCTCAAATGGTACCAGAACCCCACCATTACATCTACTAGGAATTCCAATGCTCAGGAAAGAGCCCCCCATGGAAAGTCTGTGGAGCCTTCAGGAGACCCTGCATCCTCATTAGGAATGCATTTCATTGCATAGAAGCTCCAGTTCTTTCCAGCCTGAATATGAAGAAGTTGAGCACCTTGGTGTAGAGTCTTCCAAAAGGAACCATTCCTCGCCCACGGCACTGGCCACATTGATTGCATACGGCTGTTTCCAGCATAGAAATGACCATGTTTCTTTCCACGTGGTACATGTTTTCATGATGAAGAGGAAGAAAAAAGGTGTTGCCATTAAATATATGGGTACGAATCACGTTAAATCCAGACCCGAGCTTTTATCAATGAAGCATTCAAATCCTTGAGCATCTTTTCTGTCTTCCTTCATGGTCACTCATGTTGGGCATCACAGGTTTTGAGTTGTCAACCATAAGCTGTGAGGCTGGGCCCTCATTTGAGAAACAACCATTGACTGTATAATTACACATTCAGGATTCTTCAAGTCAACAGACCAATGTGTACATGCAGCCTTGCTCTCCATGAATGGTCAAGAAGAAGAGGTATTAAGGTTAAACACTGATGCCCAATTTCATGGAGTGGATAGAGTGATGGACTAGGACTCAGGAGGCCTGGGTTCGAATCCCATCTCCACCATAGAAGCTCACCGTGAGTCACCTGTAATAGCTTTATTTAGGGCTGATTTGACAACAGAACAACAGCTAGTCTGACTTCAGGAAGCCTGTGGTGGAAGGTTTTAATTCAAATACAGCTGGCAAAAGCTTGGGTATGGTCCAGGACAAGTTCAGTCAACCATGGTTGTGGCTTCCTTCTGTGTCAGATGCTTTGCTGTGTCAAGAACCTGAAGCATCTACCAAATGATGCCTTCGCATCTCTTGATGAACAGAAGGGCAGTAGTCCTAGATCCAGACCAACTGTGCCCAGAATCTCTCAGCACCTTTCTCTCAAGTACTGTCATTTTTGCCATTGATTCCTCATTGGTTTTCTTCTTGCATCCAAACAGGGCTACGTCCACTACTACCACTCCTTTTCTTTAAAAAAACTGAACTAGTTGGTGTACATTTTTGTTTTCCCTTATATAATACTGAGTTGCCTTAAGACCTAAAGGTGCAATTTATTTTCTTTGTGAATTCAGAGGAGAGCTTCTATACGACGGTGCTTCTGAAACTTTCAAACCTAGATGTGTAAGTCAAGACCTGACAGCAGCTAAGATGCAACACTGGACTTTCCCTAAGCTATAAATGCAGATAAAGCCACATGTCAGGATCCAGATCATTTGTTGTGTCTACTCTAGTAAGGCTTTCATTTGCTTGTCTGTTGTTAAATGCCATGTCATGGTGGTTCTCCGTTTTGCACCAAAAGCTCAGGGGCCAGCTCTCCTAGATTACAGAAGTGTTCTGGAAATAATCCAGATTGTTAGACTATCTCTATCGTTTAAGCTTTGCCTTACAATTTTGCTCCTCAGCCATCATAGCATGAATTATGTGTTAACCACCATTTTCCAATGATCACCATATAGTTTTGACCATTGAGTTGCATGGATCACTCCTTAGTTGATTTCTGCATCCAAAGGCTTTTGATCAAATTCAGTCCCAAAATTGTGGATTGCATTTCAAAACAGAGTTTATGAAGAGTCAGTATGAATTGATCCTTTAACACCAAGGTTGTGCATATAACTGAATTCATAAACATTTGTTGCTGCTGTTTAGTCGTTTAATTGTGTCCGACTCTTGGTGATCCCATGGACCAGAGCACACCAGGCCCTCCTGTCTTCCACTGCCTCCTGGAGTTGGGTCAAATTCATGTTGGTAGCTTTGGTGACACTGTCCAACCATCTCATCCTCTGTCATCCCCTTCTCCTCTTGCCTTCACACTTTCCCAACATCAGGGTCTTTTCCAGGGAGTCTTCTCTTCTCATGAGATGGCCAAAGGATTGGAGCCTCAGCTTCAGGATCTGCCCTTCCAGCAAACATAATAAACATTATGTTTATTAATTCCATTCCTTCATAAACATAATCCTAAACAAATGCATTTTTGAGGCTTGTACATACAGTACAGCTGGCTTTGCTGCCCTGTTCCCCAAAGCAGTTACCCAAGACCATGAAGTGTCCATCTCTGTGTACGAGCTACTTCTCCTTTTGACTTGAATTTGACTCTTCTTATCACCAGCAAGTTTCTGCATCGTCTGTCTCCCTTTGAATCTAACCTACCCTTTTTTTTTCTCCAGCCAGATGGCTTCAGAAAACAGCCTGCATGCATCAGGCAGGGTGGGGTGGAGTGGACGATCATCTTTGATTCTCATCACAAAACAGGCAGGAGATGTTCCCAAAGTCACCCAGAGGTCCCATCACATGGGCCTCCAGCTGTGCACTACTCATGGTGCAGAGAGATGTCTGAAGAAGCAGCTGTCTTCTTCCATTCCCTGCGGGGAAACTTAGTGAACCTCTCTTGGGTCTCATGGCCGGGCTTTGCATTTCTTTTGGGAGAAACTTAACAAATGGTGTCAGATCCTTGTTCATTTGTGTAGAGCTGGATACACAACCTTGGTGTTAAAATGGAAGACTTCTATATTTTGTTAACTCTTGCTGTATTCTTGCCTGTGTGCACACCCACAGAGACCCACATGTACAGGTGTCGATGGAGCAGAAAAGCAGCATGTACTCTTCCCACAACATACTCGGCTCCTAGCTTTGGAGAAGTTTGTTTGCCACACAAAGATGGAGGGCGAATCTTTAATATATGTCCAATATTGAGCAATGTGCTTTAAGGCAGTGGTTTCCAACCTTGGGTCCCCAGATGTTCTTGGACTACAATGCCCAGAAATCCTGGCCAGCATAGCTAGTGGTGAAGCCTTCTGGCAGTTTAAGTCCAAGAACATCTGAGGACCCAAAGTTGGAAACCACTCGTTTAAGGCAACAGCTCTCCATCTTGTTTGCTTTATGTCTCAAGAATCACTGGGTCAAAGAATCCAAGCCCTTGTGCAAGAGAAACAGAACACATTGTCCAACATGGATGTTTCTATGTTTACAGACATCTTTTTTTATTTGTTATTTACAGCAAGTTGGAGGAAAGAGAGATCAGGGGTTTTGGAGAAATACTAGATTACTAGAATTCTGTGGTGCCTTTAAGAGAAGCCAGTCCATTTCGCTGCGAACATTCATGGATGGCCTTCTCCATATATGAAGGAGTGGACTGTCATCTGTGGAAGCTCACACTGAAATAAATGTGTTTATTGCAAAGGTGCCATAATGATGTTGGGGGGATTCTATTGTTGTTGCTGAAACAGACCATCATGGCTGTTTGTGTGAAAAATAAGCGGAAGTGGTTTCTGGCATGTCAGAAAGTCACAGATGGATAATCTATGGTAGGTAGTCCATTGGAGATGGTATGTTACAGTTGCAAAAAGGGACTGGGGAAGAAGTCATTGTTATGGAAACCTGGAGCCCTGCTTAGAAAAAGCACGTTCATCCCACCAATGGAATATGCACTGTTGGAATTGGAATTCCTGCTTTGATGTTGGTCTCCACAAATAACTGTGTTCGAGTTTTTTCCAATGATGGGACTCCGTCCTTGAGCCTGAGATGGGACGCATTAGAAAGATGCCAGATCTCTAGTCTGCCTGGCTTTATCGCTCGCCAACAGCCCCTCCCAAGAAAGGTACAACTTTTGATAATCCAGGTGAAGACAGAGAAAGCCTACTGAAGCTAGGTGTACATCTGGATGGGAGACCACCTTGGAATCTCATAGAAGCATCACCTGGTGCCTCCATCATGGTACTAGAGCAGAATATACAGTAGATAAATGGATCATACTCTAGAATACACCAGAAACTTTTGAGTCCATTAGAATTGCCCAGTTTTATTCTTATTTGTGGCTGTTGACCTATTGTGATACACAACAAAATAACCTCCTGGGTGTATAAAGATGTACTGTGCGAAATCCTCATCATCTACTCTTAAGTCATGAGGAATGCATTCCCACATCTTATATTCCAAGCATAAACCATTGCTGAAGATGTTCCCTATATTACAGAGGTAGATGATGGTAGGTGCTGAGTGTCAGCTTCCGAACCATTCTCTTGGAGTTATCTGGCTGCCCCCCTTTTACAGAAGTGTGTATGCCTCACACAGCCCATGTTCCATAGTCTAAACTAGCCTGTTGACCTCAGGATCAGTGGAGGATACTGCCTTCATATCAGTGCTGAAGGCCTGGTTTGCTTCTCTATGTAGTTTCCTCTGCCTTTGTGACTCAGTTTTGTAGACCAGCCTTGAAGCTGTGCGGATATCTTAAGTTAGCTAGGAGGGATTTTATGTATATGTTCTGAAATGTAAAGGAGAAAGCCCAAAACCTTTTTTTTTTACTGACCGTTAAGCATTAAATATACTGTCTCACCACCAAGCCACGTAATTGCTCCTGTCACTGTCATTCCAGTCAGACTTTATTTTCAGTACAGGATTTATTGCACCAGATTGACCTGCCTTATTTATTTTTATATCTGTAAATGAAAATATTAAAGAAATGATTGTCTCTATGTTTGACTGTTGGCCATGTTTTGGGTGGGTGGGGCTCGGAGTACTGCCGCAAGCATCTAGCATGCTATCAGAGTGCATTCGTCTGGTGATGTACAACACATACCTACAGAAACCATAAAAAAACAATCACAACTTCCTGCCCTTCTCTGGGCACTGTTGCTCAAAATTGTGCTGACCCTGAAGCTGGATACGATACGTTGTCGTTGCAGCCAGAAGCCATTAATAGGCCTTCTCCTCCATGAATTTGCCTTTTCAAATTGGAGACCATGTCTTGTGGCAGTAAATTCTATCATTACATTTCCTGTTGTTCGGAGAAGTACTTTGTTTAGATGGTTCTGCATCTTCAGCTGAGTTGGATGAAGGGAGAAAATTTTGCTCTGGCCCCACTCCCTGGAACCTGTCCATCATTTTATACAGCATTATTTATTTTATTAATTTATCTTATTTATAGGCCACCTTTCTCCCGATGTGTGGATCCAAGGCAGCTCACAATATTAAAAAAGAATAGAATTACCGGTAGTAAGTTACACATTTAAAAAGAAAACTCTGGAACTGATTAAAATATAATTGAATAATCAAAAACTGGTAAAACAGTAAAAGTTATCTTTACTTAAACATGGCATTCAGGACCTCTGTCATGACTGTTAGAAGCCTTCCTGAAAAGGTGGGTCTTCACCTGTCAGTGGAAGGATAAAAGGGAGGAAGAGCATTCAGCCACCGAGAAAACTCTCTCGCGCATCCCCATCAACCATGCCTGTGCTAGCAATGAGGCCGAGAGGAGATCCTCCTCTGATGATCTTAAGCAGCAAGAAGGGTCATATGGGGAGATACAGTCCTTCAAGTAGCTTCTCTCTTTCCTCACCCTTCCCTTAATAACCTTTTGGTCTATACTAAACAGCCCCAACGTTTTGTGTGTTTGCAAAAGTGTGTGTTTGTTTGCCTGAGAAAGAGGTATATATAAACTTTGCTATTCTCCAGTATGTTTTTATGTTGTTGTTGTTACTACTGATACTGATACTGGTTGCATTATTACCAGCAATGCACAAGTTAGGAGGTAGATTCACTCCACAACTCAGGAGCATGTCTTAACTTCCAGATGTTTCGGCATGTTGTACAACACAGCTCGGCCTTGTGGCTATTTTCTTTTTTAAAAGGTTTTTGCTTGGTTTCCTTTTTGTGCGCATAGATTGAACTCTTCTTTTGACCCCCTTCAGTCAGATTTGCCTGTAATGACCACAAAGGGTATCCTTTAACAAAAGAAATGAAGCCTCTATAAAAACTTTTCTCTTTCCAAATGATTTTGAATCCTAAAACTGTTGTCATTGAACATGTTCATAACGCCTTCAATTTTCTAAGAGGTTGGAAGACAGAGCGGTGCTTATACATCTTAAAGGATATTTCCTGTTGTTATATTTTTGCTCTTGGCATGCAAATCCTTCAAAGCACCACACCTAAGCATCGTGTCTACCGTCTGATGGATGATCATCAAACGAGTGAAGCTAATTTTCAAAATATGAAGGTAAGAAAAGCTCATTTAGTTCCTAATGCAACATTAATTGTGTTATTTAATTTGATCTTCTGGTGGCCTCTTTTCTTTAGAGTCCAAATGGAAAATATACAAATAGTATTTTCCCCATCTTCTCAGAAACTCACTCATTTCAATACTTCATTCTTCTGGATTTTGTGCCCAACGAATTCTTGATATGAGAGACTTAGCTCTTTTTGCAGTAGTGTTTTCTGTCCCCAGGCTACGTACAACCTCCCAGAGGCTGGGAGTTCAATTCCATCACTGTGCCTCCTGCAAATAAATCCAGCCTGGGTAGCCATGGGCAAGCTGCACAGTCCTTGGGGCACCCCCAGAAGAAGGTAAAGGTTGCCCCTGATTCTAGGGGGCAGTGTTCATCTCCGTTTCCAACCCATAGGGCTAGCGTTTGTCCGAAGACAATCTTCCATGGTCACGTGTCCAGCGCAACTAGACATGGAACGTTGTTACCTTCCCACTGTGGTGGTACCTATTTATCTACTCGCATTTTTGCATTTTGCATGCTTTCGAACCGCTAGGTTGGCGGGAGCTGGGACAAGCGACGGGGGGATCAGTCCGTCACGTGGATTCAATCTTACGACTGCAGATCTTCTGACCTTGCAGCCCAGAGGCTTCTGTGGTTTAACCTGCAGCGCCACCCCCAGAAGAAGGAAATAATAAAATCACTTCTGAGTATTATTTACCTAGGAAACCCTGAACAAGAAATCATATTAGTCAGAATTCGTTTGATGGCACATGAAAAAAGAAAGGATGATCAAACGGTTAGAAATAGTGGTCAAAATCATGTTTGTCTTTGCAGGACAGAAAGTTGTGTCTGAACACAGTTGCCTGGCATTATGTATGACACCCGTCACAACCAATTCCACGGGGCACTTGCAGAAGTATTTTGTGAGCAGCACTTCTTACGTGATGCAATTTGAGCTGTCACTATTATACGGTTGCCTCCTCTCCACCAGGGTCACCTTCAGCTACCACTGCTGCCCAGTCGCTGCCTTGAAGAGGGTGGATGCATCTTACCCTAGTGTCCGAGTTGTGACCATTCCTGCCTCGGTGACCCTGCTGGGAGTCCAGACCATAATGCCCAAGGGCATTGCTCTAAGGTTCATTGACACCCAAGCTCCCTCACCACCTTGGTTCCAAGAACTTAATTGTGATGAGAAGGCATTTAACAGCAGTTTACGTCTGAATGGACAATTAACAGCCATTAACAAAGGTCATTGTTATTACATGCTCTCGAATCAGAACTGAGGTATGGTGACCTGAACAGGGCTTTCAAGGTAAGTGAGATATTTAAGGAGTGGGTTTACTCATACCAATTCCATCCCCCCCCCCCCCCCGGTGAGTTTACATGGCTGATCTGGGAATGAATTCAACTGAATTTACTGCAGATTATATCTGTTCAGCATTCAGCTACATGTTAAAATGGTTTTCCAAGAGTGTAATGCTTGCTTACATCCCTCACCTTTAAAATAACTGGGACCAATTCTTACACTCTCGCTGGCCTAGGCACAGTGGTCTAATTGTTGTCCATCTTAGATTGTGTGGTTGAAAGTGTATTGAGAAATGTGCATCATAGATTGTTTGCATATCAAACCTTAGGAAGCATCTGATTCAGACCATTACTGCCATCAATCACAGGAGCCATAGTTGAGCTTTCATGATCAGGCAGGGTTAACACACAATCCTTTCTCAGGCCTCTGAGGAGGTGGGTGGCGGCAGTTATCACAAGCTGCTTGAGAACATCCCCATGGCCTTGGAATAGGTTTGCTGATGGATACATCAGCTTGGCACTTAGCGCTTCTGGCCATCTGTCTCCTCAGGCTCATGAACGTCAAGCTCACTTTGCAATTACTATGGCATTGTTTGCATATATCTGAAAGGGTCAGTTCATTATGTGATGCAGAACAACTGTTATCCATCAGCAATAAGTGCTCTCTAAGCTACGGGGGATGCATATTTGTTGAACGTATCTCATCTCTCATTTTGAAGTAGACAAACCAGGCAAGGGATATGTGTGGGCCTCCAGATGTTTCTACTCTTTAGGTCCCAACACCAGCTATGCTGCTGAAGGCTGATGAGAACTGAAGCACAACTATTAGCAAATACAGTGGTGCCTCGCTTGACGAGGATAATTCATTCCATTCAAATCACTGTTAAGCGAAATCCTCATCAAGCGAAATTTAAAAAAACCATTGAAATGCATTGAAAACTGGTTCAATGCGTTCCAATGGGCGAAATACCTGCTCATTTTGCAAAGGTCCTCCATAGGGCGGCCATTTTACGGTGCCTGTAAAGCGAAGAATCCATCCTAAAGCACAGCAGGGAGCTATTTTGCACAGCAGGCGGCCATTTTAGAGCCGCCGATCAACTGTTTTAAAATCGTCGTCTAGCAAAAAATTGGTTCCCGAAGCAGGGAACCGATCACTGTTAAGCGATTTCCCCCATAGGAACATCATTTTGCGATTACAAAAACTTCATTGTAAAGCGGTTTCGTCGTTTAACAAGGTAATCGTTAAGTGAGTCAAAACATCCAACAATGTCCAACTAAAAACACATCCAGAGGTCCCCATCAGCTCAGGAGGGCGAGATATGCTTAAAGCAGCCCCTGAAGACCTTCAGATTTGGAGACACCACTTCAACATCCCTTGGTTGTATCTCTTCTGCTTAGGGAAGTGATCAAATTTCCAGCAGAACACGGTGGGGACCTTTTCCCAATCAACAGCCGAGTCATCCTTGTTAGCATTTGATATTCTTTATTGGTGCAGCTGTACAGCAGAGCACGGCTTCCTCTCTCTGAAGAGGTTTGCCGAGACTGCCCTAACGCCCTGGAGGAGGACTCCCGATGCACAAGGTGAACCACATTGGGGTCGATTCAAGATACAGGACTTTGGTGAAATGCATATAATTAATACATAGAAAGGTAAGAAAATAGACTTGTTTGGTACAAGCTCCTGTCTGATACAAACACACAGTAAAACAAAGAAAAAAAATAGCTAAACAAAAGCCAATGTTAAATATTTCTGGAGGTGTTGTGGTACCTTAAAAGCAGTGCCTTTAAATAATACTAGTTCTCTTGAGTAAAGCCCTGTCTTTCCCCCACTTTGGCAGCCTCACTTGCACCATGACATAGTCAGCCCAAAGGAGATGCTTCGAGATGCCTGCATCCTATCGCCACACCCTCATCAAAATCCACATGTTTACATTCATGGTTCCTGAGAATGGTTGAAGCAATGCAAAATTGCAGCAAGCAGAGTTATGATTGTTACTTTTCAAAATAATAATAATAATAAAAAAACCCAGCAAAGTGGAAGGAAGCTTTTCAAAGCATTGATGGCCAACGCTTCTACAGCAGGAAACAGAAGTTCTAGATGCCAGTGGAATCAATTTCATTAAAAAACCCAGCAACATTAGCTTCCTGGGAGTCTGTTTGGATAGGACAGAAATGAATTGATTTGCATGCATTGAATTAAAAATTTGCTTCAAGAGTGCCCACTTCCCTAATCTTGCTAGAATGCTTGCTTCTACTAAGAAAACAGCATATACAGTATATGGTCACACTTGTGGCACCTGGAAAGATGTGTGTATAGAGAAGAGCTGGTAGCCACATCTGACAATCGGTGTACATGAGGCAAAGATAGGCACATTCATCACGTGATGTGTACACACATTGCCACAAGCAATGGCTGATTATGTGGACTGGGCTTGCTTTTTTTTTCCCCCAACTTGCCCATGGAATTATGAGAGCTGCAATCTTAACACAACTGCAAAAGACATGGCCAAAGGAGGCAGAGCCCAATTCATCAACTGTGCACATATGTGGTTGCCTGGATTCATTGTTCTTAAAAAGGGGATGTAGTCTCTTCCAAACCTGGGACTCCAGAAGTTTTGATTTCAGCTCCCAGAATCCCTCAATAATGGCCATGATAGCTGGGGCATCTGAGATGTGAGGTGTAAAATATCTGCAGGACCATCAGCTAAGAACCACTGGTCTACTCTTCAGCTCTGCAACTGTTATTTATGCATTCGGAGTGTTGACAATATATAAAAGGACTGTATTCACTTGGCATCGCATGGTCTCTAGCTCCTTCTAGTGGCCAGCACTGGTAAATACACCCTGGAAATATAGATATTTCTGGGTTTTATTATTTAGTATTTTCAGCCAGCAGATAAGTGAATCACCAGATACTGATTCTGTGGATAAGGGGATCTAACTGTACAAAAATAGGTATCTTAATTGTTTTCCTGACACTTGGTTTTATTGGGCAGTGCTGATGTTTCTATATAGTTCCTTTTGCTTGACACAGAAACGGCTTTTGCATCAGCTGACGGCAGAAAGTATTCCAGCATAGCAAGGTTATCCTGGGTGGAGGAACAGCCCAGCGCTCGCGTCTTCTGCCTGAAATTCAGTACGTCATCTTGATCCAGGCGAAAGGGTCTTTGGAACTGAAAGCTGCATAGATCCATACCTATTCAAAAACCATAGTGGTTCTGCTCACCCCAAGAGAAAAGTTTCTTAAGGCTTTGGTTTCATAACAGCAGCTACCTAGTTGCATAAGTTAGGGTGTCTGTACCATTCTTCCGGGGGGAGGGGGGTTATCATGCGCCCATTCCATTGTCTGCTTTTGCAGGCCTCACTTGCTTCTGCTGAAACTGGCAGTATTGCTTATACTGTATATCCTTATCACCCAAAAACTTTAATGATGGTAACACTACTACCCAACCCTTGGTCTTCTTTTCCAGTAGTCAAGGAGACCTCTAGTGGGGCAATCAGCAATGTAAGAGGCAGAGCAACAGGGGAGGACTTTCAAGTACATACACAAGATTTGTGTATGTGTCTTGTTATTGTTTAGTCGTGTCTGACTCTTCGTGACCCCTTGGACCAGAGCATGCCAGGCCCTCCTGTCTTCCACTGCCTCCCGGAGTTGGGTCAAATTCATGTTGGTAGCTTCAGTGACACTGTCCAGCCATCACGTCCTTTGTCGTCCCCTTCTCCTCTTGCCTTCACACTTTCCCAACATCAGGGTCTTTTCCAGGAAGTCTTCTCATGAGATGACCAAAGGATTGGAGCCTCAGCTCCAGGATCTGTCCTTCCAGTGAACACTCGGGGTTGATTTCCTTCAGAATTGAATAAGTTTGATCTCCTCCTTGCAGTCCAGGGGACTCTCAAGAGAAAACCCCAATTGGTTTTCAAAGGGACACATCTGTCTACTGGATACCTGCCCCCCTCTGTGGTGATTTTATTCTTCTCACACCTAGAACACTTACGAAAGTGGAGAAAGATGATAAAGAAGAGGAAAAGGATAACTGGGATAGACACTGGTTAAAATCGAAGTGATGACCTGTATGGAGGTGATGATGGATGGGGAATTCGCTGCTTACACTTTAGTCTTCTTTGCTACCTATTTTGCCCCAGGTAAAAGATTCTGCTGGCCAGAATTCACAGGTATCTTTGTAAACAGGTACTTCAAGCCTAGTTACTCGAGCGTCTCTGGTCCCTCCCTATCGGGGGAGACACTGGCATTGAACAAAAGACACCAAGTGGCAGGAGTCAAGTCTTGCTAAGCAACACTAAAAAGCAGATTTGGGGCCACAATATAGTAAAGCAATGGGGAGCTTTAAAAACCGAGCACAGAATCAAGACCTTCCATTGCTTGATGAACAAACCAGAATCAATTTCCTAAACCAAGCATTGGCAACCTGCGGACTAAGTGCACAAACTGTCTCAAAGGCAGTTCTCGCAGTTGCCACCACTCTTTTGTTAAGGTCTCCAGGTAAACACACACAGACACACACCCCATTCACTTATATTCAGCCTTGGAATAATGGCATTCAAGGTCACATAAGGAGCATCTACCCTACCCGTGATGGTCTTTTCGTGAGCAGCTGTTCTCAAAAGAAGTCTTAACAGTGGATGTATTACGCACACCATTCGTTTTGTTCTCATGAATAAAACCAACTCTTGAACCTCTGCTGCGCGTCTGAGGTTTTGCTACTAGCACATTTAAAAAGTTCTACGCTGCACCCAGAAGTTTAATAAACATAAATTGCATATATATTGTGCTTTTAAAAATGATAATATCAAAAGCCTAAAGATGCATTCTAGAGTGAGGTGGGTGCAGAAGGGTCAGCAACGTTTGGGCAACGGCAGCAAAAACGCCGAGTCCTAAAACCTGACATTTTTCAGGATTCAGCTCAGCATCTATTCCTATGCCTAGGAAGAGGGAGGGTCGCATATCGGTGTCACCAGAGGTAGTTCCTTAAGCATCACTGAGAAACTCGAGTCGGGAAAAGGCTGCCTCTCCTATGGTCAAGAGAGAGGATGGCCTGCAGCGTGAAGTCACCTTCTTCTGGACCACCTATCGGACGCTTTGAGACATGTGTAGCGGGGTCAGCATCTCTTCAAATATCGCCCCTTTCACGTTCGATCCCCGTAGGTTGGCTTCTTGTAGATCACAGCCCGAAAGATCACAATTCTAGACCACAGAAAGAACAAGTTCATCATCATCATCATCATCATCATCATCATACTAACTACAACTACAACTACAACTACAATAATAATAATAATAATAATAATAATAATAATAATAATAATAATAATAATAATAATGTGTCATCAAATCAATTCTGACTTATGGTGACCCTTTTCAGAGTTTTCCAGGTAGAGAATACTCAGAAGTGTTTTCCCCTTCCCTTCCACTGGGGGCGCCCTGGGACTGTGCAGCTTGCCCAAGGCCATCCAGGTTGGCTCTACAAGAACATGTAAGCTTGAAGCTTACATTTCTGAAGGACAGACTAGACAATGGCTAGTATTCTGTCGAGCAACCTAATCATGGAAGGGTGGTCATATACTGCATATGTTCTGCCTACTTCAGTAGGCTCCTCCTTGCATATCCAGTTTCACATTGGTTGGGAGATTAGTCACATGATAGGAAAGGACTTCCATAAACAGAGAAAATTTACACAGTTGTTTCAAAGAGCAGCCAGGCCTATATGTTGTGCCTGTATTTAGAAGAGGTGCTCCATTAAGCGGTGAACGACATCTGTTTGTCATTGGTCCTATTTCTCTTGCATTTGGTTGCGCTTTGGTTTGTGAGTGGTCACCGGGAGGTAAACAGATGCTTAGTCTGTGTGCATTGCCAATCAAATCCTCCTTCAGGAAGACACATGGGTTGATCGATATGCAACCCTCTTAATGTCAAGTTTGACCCTAAGTGATATCATGAGGCTCAATATTAAGTCAGGAAAACAGGACATGTTACTTCAGGTTTGAGGAAAAAGAGAGAGCAAAATCCTTGGTGGTCCTCATTTTGCTTCTCAGTTGCTCCTCTGAAACAGAAGAGAAAATTTACCTCCAAGTCAGTTCCCGCAAGCGTTGCTCCTCTCAGGTTACAGTTTTTTAACTTCGCATTCTTCAGCGTTGCAACTCTCAGGTTGATTCCGGTCATCTGGCTCCCTTCCATATCCACGCCTTTCAAGTTGGCACCTAAAAAAAAGTGTTACATAGAATGCTGAGTCCACCAGAAAACACAGCAGAGTTTGTTTTCTGCCTCCAACATGGTTGAGAAGTGGAGTCCAAAGAAAAGATAAAGATGACTCCTCGGGGAAGGTGGTTTCAGCTCCTGTTTTCCGTTGTCATGCATCAGATGGGGTGAGTTGACATTCCCGTTCCTTCTCTTTTCCATTCCAGAAGGAACACAATCAAAGGTTCTCTTCACAAGGGCAGGTGAGCGGCCAGCTGTTCAGTGAGACTCAACCATTTTTAATGCCCCCACTGAAACAGATGTCATGCCACTGAATTTTAAAAGAAACAGCGGCTTGTGATCATGGTTTACGAAGATGAAGCCACACATGGGATCAGTTCACTGCTCTGTCTAGGACCGTATTGTCAGCTTTCACTCACAGAGATACCGCAGAAATACTTCCCATCGTCTGCAACCTGACTGTTAAAACTGATATCTGCTTTGGGTCACTCAATTGGGAGAACGGCAGGATATAAATAAAATAAATAAATATTAGGAGCTGGAACTTGAAAGTAAAATGCGTACCTCATTCCTCTTCTGCCTAAAGAAAATGTTAAGAAATGAACCCATCTTCAGCAACATCCAAGACCATTTTCTCTGTGTGTAAATTAAGCTGATGAGCTCCTTGTGTTGATTTCAGCAATCCTCTAGATCAGTGATCCTCAACCTTTTCCCAACCATGGACTGGTTGGGGGGGATGTGCGTGCCCACGGGGGGGGGGCAGAACTCATGCGTACATCACGTTGGGGGGGGTTACTCGCATGTGTGTGAACAGCATGCTCAAAAGGGGCGGAACATGCTCATGCACATGTGTGTGATGGCACTCAGGTGGGGCTCACGGGGGGGGGGGGGTAGGAGATACGTGTCCGCAGCCCAGTCCTGGATGGGCTTCAGACCACTGCCGGGTCACAGACCTCTGCTCCAGACCATTTCAGGGTTTTGCTCATCACCACCATATAAGAAACATTGTTAAAAAGGTGCTTGCCCACCACCACCACCCATTTACCTTCCAGGTTAGCTTTCAGGCCCGAGGGGTCCTCAAAGTTGCACCCTTTCAGCGATGCGCCCTCTGCGTTAGAACAAAGCATCTTCACGCCCTGGAGGTTGGCACACTGCCAAAAAGGGGAGGTAAACAGATTCAGGTTAAAAAGGGATGCAGCGTATCATCACAATCCAGAAGTGAATGTGCTGCATGTCACAGATTCTTGATCAACTTTGGCTGAAGGACCTTCGAAGAGGGATATTTCATCAGCGACGTCTCTCACTGCTGAACTCTTACAGGCTACATCTGTAAGTCACAATATTCTAAAGGAGCCAGTGACATGATCCATGCTCCACAATCTGTCCAGTCTGGAACTTCTTGAAGGTGACTAAATAAATGGGGCATTTCATCTAGAGTTTGCCATTAACAAGATAAACTCCCACTTGAACCACCGACAAACCAGCATTGCAAACCATGGTTTGTTGTTAGGTTATGGCTCCAAAACTGTCAGAGACAGACAAATCAGTCGAACCATGGTCAGAAAGGCCATGGTGAGTTTAATTACTCCCATGAAAGCATAGTGCAAATTAGTAACGCTGTATTTACAAGCACACTTCTGTTCTCCTTGATGCTGGCTTACCACTGTCTCTAAATTTGGCTCTCAGTCTGCTCGCCCTTTGTAATATTTATCGTAAATTAAAATTTGCATTTCGAGGCCATTTAATTTTGTCCTACTGTAGTAGAGAGAGCAAAGCATCTGTGCAATGTTCTCCGATCACTGCCTCTCAGTTCTAGCTGTGCTTAGCCTTGCAGTTTGGAAGCAAAAACCCAGCAGACGAGTTATAAGCCATCTATTCTATTATGTACTTTTAAAAACATGTAAACCCAATGTGGCGATTGTGCCAGGGAAGATCACAAGGAAAGTATTTCGCTCAGTGTTTTGGAAGCCGTCTTATACAAGGTGAGAACATGGGTTCTTCCAGTTCAGTACTGTCTGTATCACGACTGGGCAACGTGTGGCCTATATGCAGCTGGCTACGCATTTGGGGTTCCTAAGGCCCCATTTTTAAATAAATAAATAAATAAGACCTATTTGTGTCCCAGAGGCTTCAAGGGGCAGGGGGTCCCCAAAGACTTTCTCATCCACATGCAACAAATGAAAGCAACAGTGTCGAGCCGGGCACATCTTGTGTTCCTTTTTATAAGAAAGAGGCTGAAAAGGATAATTTCTGGTTTGTTCCATGGCAGGATTTGTGGGGGGCAAAGTCTCATCCTCAAATCCCAAGAAACTGAAAACAGCCTTAAGCTACATCATACAGGTCTATCATTTGATCTTCACTGAAAAGCAGTAACTTTCCAGGAATTTAGACATGGAACTTTCCCAGTCCTACTTGAAAATACCAGGGATTAAACCCTGGATCTTCTATGTGAAAAAGACAGGCTAAAGCAAATAGCTATTTTTGTAAATCTTTCACTTCAGGCTAGTAGTTAGCTACCATGACTAACATTATGTAGAAGTACTGCTGTCAACCCATGATAGTCTTCTTAGCTGAGTCACATGTAAAGGGTTCACACCTTCAAAAATCTACTCATGAATTGAAGAGGTGATACAATTCTAAAGACAAAGTGCTTTCCCCCATTCTTGGTCCCATTGAGAATACTCACATCTAGAACTGATCCAGAAAGATCTGCTCTTTCCAGATTTGCACAACACAAGTTGGCATGGGCTAAGTTGCATCGGCTCAAGTTGGCCATCTTGAAGTTGATGTACCGGAGATCTAAACGAGAGAGATCTGCGCCGCTGAAATTTAAGCCCTGGGGGAGGGAAAAAAAAGAGGAAGCAATAAGAAGTTGAAACGAGTTGAAGTATCTTGTGGCCTCTTAAGAACTAACCATCTTGTTTGGCATTAACATTCTCGACTGCAGCTCACTTCATCACAAGTATGGAGCATCACCAAGATTGGTAGAGTATCATGCATGGGCTTAGGTGAATGGGAAATGTGGGGGAACTGACATGGAAGAAGTATAAATATTGATCATAACCTTTATAGTGGTCATTAACAAACAGCAGTTGAGTGGTAACACAGACATCCTGACGCAGGTAAGGTGGCCAAAACATGAGTGTTGTGACTGTTCTTCCTACACTTCTATATTTCTATTCACTTCGGTCCCAGATTGCAACAGAAGGCTTTGAGAAGGGGATGATGATAATAATAAAAAAAATCTGCCATGCACATTTTGGATGTTACATGGTTAACATATAGAAGAACTGTACCAAGCCACTGTTTTTATTTCTTTTCTCTTTTTTTCCCCTTGATACCTGACAGCGTAGCTCGGATTTGGTTGAGGTTGCAAGCAAGAACCTGACAAATTCCTTTCGGGAGATTGGAGAATGATCTTCAGCAGGCTGTGAATTCTGCAGGGAAAGGAAAGATGGTGGATGAAGAGGCAAAGAGACAGTATCGCTACCACTGGGTGATTCTCAGCAATGTAAGCTTATGGTAAAACTCTGAATTCAAAAAAATATTCTAATGCTGACTGCAAATTATTATTTACACATTGAACTTGCATATACAGTAGAACTCCCTTATCCGCAGGATCTGTATCTGCTGATTCACTTATCAATGGTCTGAAAATATTGTAAATATTTTTAAAAAAAATTCTAGAAATATATATTTCTAAAGGTGAATCTACCAAAACTGGCCACTAGAGGGAGCCAGAGACTATGCTATGTATAGCATTTGTTACTAAAATATCATTTGCTATAATTTGTGTTTTTCAGCATTTATTGAAGGGGCTTGGAACCAATCCCACAGGAGATATGGGGTCCTATAGAAGGTAACTGAACAGTGTGGACTTATACTATAGAAAAGTATATGTCAGTTGTATATGAGTATCTATATGCACACAACTGAATATATATATTCACACATACACACAACTGAAGAAATGATAACATAATGTTGTTATACAAAAGTATCAAAGCTCAGCTCTTTGAACATGCTGCTTATTTATCCATCCAGGCCCTTAAAAGCAACTGGGGGAGGGGAAAAGCTTCCCAGTGGGTGGTACTGTATCCATTCTGTTACTAATTAAGTATCGTGGGAAAAGTTTTTGGCGGGGGGGGGGAGAGATGTTAAGAAATGGAAACATTTCCAGGGAAAAACATAGCAAAAACATCCAAGGTGACCTTGTTGCTATTTTTATCGGGAAAAGAAACAAAAATGTAATAAAAGGTAGGATTACCTTAATGGCGACTTCAAGATGCTCTATTAACGAGTCAATCCCAAAGAACCTGGCTTCTTCGAGGATTCCTAGCACAAGATCACAGGCATTTTAAGAAACAGGACAAGAATACAAGCTTACAGCCATTAAGAAATAAGGATGGAATGGACCACGAATCTTAACACAAGTTCCGTGCTCTAATTCCTTAACCTGTGACTCGGACTCCCAATAACAGAGCCTTGCGAATTTTTGTAGATGTACAGAGATTCGGGGAGGTTCTCTCGAGAATCTGAAAAGCTGCCGAGCCCTGCTTGACAGGCGTGCCCCTGGGATCGGATGCATTGATCCCAGGTGGCGGAACAGACATTTCCCTCAGTGCTAGACGCCGTCTCAACTCTGGCTGTTTTTAGGAAGGGTCTGGGAGACACCATTTTATTAACGGGGTTTTCATAGTACGTGTAGTGACTGCAATGATTTCGTCTGCTTCCAGATGCATCCAAACAGATCTATAAAACATTGATTCTACTGTTTTGTGGTTTTGTTTTTAACAATTTGACTGTTGAATCTTTTTTCTTGTTTTATATTTATAGGCTGCCTTATTTCTTTTGTGCTGCCCAGTCACACCCAGATTACAGCCACCCTAATAAGGTTTTCAAGGTATGTGAGTTACTTATGGAGTGGTTTTAGCATTGATACCCCCCTAGTGATATCCCATGACTGAGTACGGATTTGAACCCAGACCTCCCGAGTCCTAATCTGTCACCCTACCCACTACACCACGCCGGCTCTCAAGCTGCCTTGAGCACTGCCTAATAGTGGAAAAGAGGGATACAAATATGATAAGACAACCATGATAAGCATGGTCACAAGTATGAATTCTTCCTCTACAAAGTAAATACTCCTCATTTTTTTTTACTCTGGCACCAATCTTAAGTACCAGTGTGAATCATAATTCGGTACTGAACAGGACTTGAAACAAAGGTCTAAAGAAAGTTCAAGTGGTTAATAACGCAGCTGAGTGAGGGTCCACCCTGGTGGGTGTGAGTCGTATTAAAACTTATTTTTATCAGCTATAAATTTCTCTACGTAGAAGACCTAAACCAAACAGTAAAGGATCAAAAATCTACATTAAGACAGAGTTATAACTATCATTAAGATAAACAGACGGCACATGGTAAGGAGATGGAAACACCAGAGCTTCCAAAATTCCCTACCAAAATCAAGAGACCGAAGCAATTATATTCTCACAAGACTATATGGTATGAATTCTCTCTCTGAGATGTGAACAACCACCCTGTGATGTAGGGTGGATAGAGGGTGTGTGCATGTCATGGGACTGGCTCAAGGCGCAGGATCAATCCACGTTACAAGCCCGTGTGTGTGTGTGCCTTACCCCCTGCACTGGCAAGGTCAATAACTTTTTCCTTCACAACTGGCTGCTTTGGACCATTAGCCATTTTGCCAAAATCATGCCATCAGCCCTGTGACCGGGCAAAGATTTCAACTTGGATCTTTTCCTCACTAGATCACGACAAGGATTCTGGCCCTCAAGCCACTCCTGTTCCTGCACCAGGCTTTCCATTTTCTAGCCATCCCCATCACCTCTCCCCGAAAGGGGAAAAAATAGAAGAGAGGGTTTTAACCCTTTTTAACAATCCCATATGAACGGCACTCCCTCATAAAACTGTCAACTGTATATGGCTTAGATTGGATGTAATTGGAGACTATGGCAAGGAGATTTAGTTCTTGACCGAAGGGTCTCGCAGCTCTCCAATTTAGGACTGCTGCGTTTCCATCACAAGTGGTGTTGTTTTTGCACAGGGGATGTGAAGGGCTGGATAAAATTTAGGAGACAGGACGCAGAGGTCCCCAGCTGCAGCCACCGAGGGGGCCGAGTCTGAAAAGGGCAGCCCAAAGCCACCACCAGCCCAGCCTTCAATGAGTGGAACAGACATGAATATATTTTGGGCAAAGCACTGGCTCCGTTTTTCGAAAAAAGAGAGAAAACAAAGCAGAAGTATTTAACAGCACCAACACACTTATCACTATGTAGGTACCATCCGTCAGCCTCCTTAGGCTTCTCTGTGGATGAGATTTTGGCTGCAACAACCACATACCAAAAAAATAAAATAAATATGTAAATAAATAATTAAAAAAAACTGTAAAGCTGCCAGCTCAGTAATACATACCTAGCAAATTGATGCCATCATTCACAATGAGTTGCCCATGGCGCAAGTAGTTCAAAATAGGTTCAAAATACTCCGGACTACGGTCAATGAGGAACGCTCCTCTATGATCCCGCTTGTTCCCCCAGGCATCTGCTTCCAGCAGAAAGTAGCACAGAAAATTTCAGTTTATTCATTTGTTCTAAGGGATTTCATTAATGTGATTTTTGCACTGCGATACGCCAGCTTTTAACTAACACAAGTTATTTAAAACAGAACAAAGGTAGAAGAGAGCAATTTAAGAACTCTTCCTTACGGTTCCGGACAAAAGAAGGAAAGTAAGGAAGAAAAATAAAGAGCAAAAAAGCAAGCAAGCCAAAGATAAACAGTATTGGACTGTTTAGCTCAGCCTTTTATTTAAAACAGGAACTTAAGGGGGCACGGATGACAGTGTTGATCTTTCATCAAGAAATTCAAGTTCTGGGCTATTCGGTTGGTAAAGTAGCAGGAAATATGGGTCTCTCCAGCTATGTTGGCTGGCAACTTCATCAGGCGTAACCAGTACGGCACATGGTAAGGGAATGTGGGTGTGATAGGCCGAAACAGCTGGGGAACCAGAGGTCTCACCCCTGCTTTAGAAGGAGAGTCAGCAGGAAAAACTAGAAAAAAACATCAGGTCATCCAGAACAGGTCTTGAAAAACCTGGCTTCTTGGAACCAAGCTTCTAGCTACTGTATGTGGTCTCAGGGCTTGTAGCCCAAAAAAGTTAACTGAGCCAAGTTATGGTTCCAATAATTACAAATTAACCACTGTAAGCTCCAGAGTTGCAAAATACAGTAAGACATCGATATCCACAGGGGATCTTTTCCAAGCCACCACCACCCCCACGAATGCCAGAAAGTACGGATAGAGAAAGCCCATATGTGACATAGTCTGTGGTTCCCTTTAGTGTCCAGCACTGGTAATACACCTTGGAAATGCATACCTCTGAGTCTTTTAATTTAATAATTTCAAGCAGCAGATAAGTAAAACCATGGGTACAGATCCTGCAATTACAGAGGTCCTGCTGTACCATCCCTTCTCCTTTGAGTGTGCTTCAACTTAGGTTGTCTAACTTAGTTTGAACAAACCACTGTTTCCCTGAGTTCACATGTAACGAGAAACCATGGCTTAGAACTAAATTCAGTTTCTCCTCCTCTTCCACATGGAATTGGGAGTAGAAAATTTATGTTTATCTAAACCAAACAAGAAGGCATGCACTTATGGATTACAAAATGCAACACCTAGAGGGACACTGGCTTTTCAAGTTCAGGAATGGACAGGGTGGTTAATGAATTCTTAGAACTGTATGGGGAAAGGAGCTGCAGCGACTGAAGAGCCCAGAAAAAAGGGGGGCAATAAATTAAATCCCCTTGTAGACAAGCATCCTCCTTGCAAACATAGAAACATCAGCTCTATTCTGTGCTCAGACTTCCAACAGATAAGAACAAATATCCTTTGTGATGTAAAACATAATGCAGATCAAATACTTCAAATCCTTCTGGTTGCATGGCAAAAAGTATTAATACATCCACAGTTGTGGCAGGAATAAAAAATGGAAAAAGGCAGCGACTGTGCACTTTTAGACTCTGATGATAAGCAGTAATGACCCCCAGGTTGGGAAATACTGACTTATGTCATCCACCTTTTGTTACAGTTAACTTTGGAAGAAGTACCCTGATCAGTCATGTCAGCAGGGAAAGGATTCAAATTTCAGTCCATACTGACCTTTATCTTTAAACATACGAGCCAACATGCTATCAGGTTCTTTGCTAACTAAAGTGCTCCTAGGAGAGACATACAGAGGCATTAATGAGTAAGTTAAAGACTGTGCTTTATTTACTTATTTGTTTGTCTTATTCATTAGGCTGCTTTTCTCCTGATAAGGGGACTCAAGGCGGTTCACAGTGTTAAAAAAGTCAAATGAAAAACACAATAAATTATACATTAAAAGACAATTAAACTATAGTAACATAAAACGGCTGATTAAAAACAGTTAAAAGTTTAAAAACTCAACTTAAACTGGCATGCAGTGTGTGTCATGTGTGCGCACATTTAAACACACAAACACTTATAGGTTCTAATTATATTTGCAGAACTGTTGTGTCAGTTTATATTTTGGGTTATTAAATTTAAGGTTTAATTTTATGTATCCATAGCAAAACATTTAAAAAACTTTTTTTTTGTTTTCTTCTTCAAAAGAAAGAGCAAATGCACTCGAGAGGATACGAGGCCGAGGTACTGTGTACAACGCTGAAACTGCATTTTAGCTGGACGGCCAACCTAATTTTCTAGAACGTTAGTTCATTTTTGGACCTATTATCTCCATGAGTTAAGCGATTTGTAAAAATAAAAAGAGTTTTAGAACAAGGCACCACATTCTTACCGGGTAGTTGTGAAGTACCGCCCTCCAACATTGAGCGTGATCCAGTCTGAATGAGATCCTGACAATGGATCTGGAAGGTTTATGTCAGCCTGGGGATCTGTAAATAGCAGAAAATAGCAGTGTAGACTATAAATAAGTGGGAGGAAAAATCACCTGATTAAAACTCTGTGGAGGTTTGATTACAATGGAAACTGTTAAGATTAGACTAATGTGTATTTTTTTCCTGAACATACTACATACTGTTTGTATGACACAGTGTGTGTCAGTATTGCATAAAATAGTAATACAAAAAGCAGGTCACATTGTCCACAAAAGCTCACATTAAAATATAACAGTCAGTCAGTCTTTAAGGCCTGTTCTTATTTTTCATTGGGTTTTGCCTAATACACTGCAATGAAATCACTGTTACTTCTTTTATAAATTACATAACTTCCTGAATATTTCTCAGGCTTCCAGGTTCAACATCTGTCCTGATTTTTTTTTACTTAAATAAAGCTTTATGAATCATACCCCAATTATTATGAATTATTATTATTTTCTCTTGTAACCTACCCGATAAAGGAAACACTGTACTACATCATGACCCTCAACACTGTGATACACGATAAACATAAGCAACCTTAGTGATAAATTGAAAATACACTTTGTAACAGTTTGGGAATGTAAACAGAAAAAAAACTCCAGATGCTTACCAATAAATGGTTCCCCTTCACATACAAAAAGGACATCATCATCCCTGTATCAAGGCAAAGGACAGAGAGGAAACTGTTTTCATGCACAAAGAGGTAGCAAGAACCACCTGCTTAATTTCAATGTCTAAATTAAGGACACAAAATCAATGCAACCGCCTCAGGTTAATTGCTTTGGAGCATAGTAAAATTACATGGTAAAGGCGGAAGCTCTGAAAGTCAGTTTTTCTGAATTACAGCTCTCAGAAAGTGACTCCGAATGGGGCCATATATATATATATATATATATATATATATATATATATATATATATAAAACTTTTTCGAGCTGTCATTATATATATATATAAAACTTTTTCGAACTGTCAGTAAGCCTGTGTTCCTGTAGAACATAACCAGAATGCAGCACACCTGAAATCTCAGTCTCTCTCTCTCTCTCTCTCTCTCTCTATCTATCTATCTATCTACTGAAAGCTAGCATACCAAAGAGAAGCAGGGTGGATAAAAATCAATGGCCTTTTTTTACAATCAAACTGATTTAACTTAAAAATGAATTTTTAAAAAAGTTAAATGATAAAAAACCCCAATTTTTAACATTTAAATTGTTATTTGTATCAAATCCACCCTGGGAGAATACTGTAACACTTCCAGAACCTCCTTTTTGCGGTACAGCCCTAGGGAGGGCTATTGTTTTGGCAGTTCATCCTGGTTCGTTTAGTGGTCAAAAAGGTGTTTGGGATTTCAAAGCCCTGCCTCCTCCAGCAGGCGCCCACTCAGAGGCAGTGCCCAGAGGAGGCTGGGCAGGGAGGCCAAGCTGCTGCCTCTGAGTGGGCGCCTGCTGGAGGAGGCAGGGCTTTGAAGTACTGAACACCTGTTCAGCCGCTAAATGAACCAGCACGAACCGGTTCTTGCCCATCTCTACTATTGTTATGTGCCTTCAAGTCAGAACTGACTTATACTGGCCCTAATAGGGCTTTCAAGGTAGGATATTTAAGGAGTGAGACATTTTACCAGCTCCACACCCCCAGGTGATTTTCCATGGCTGGGTGGGGATTTGAACCCTGGTCTCCAAAATCCCAGTCCATTCATCTATCCCCACTACAAAACACTAGGTATCCTAGAAAGGCTTAATTCTGTGAATGTTCATAATGTGGTCACCAGTTCTTGAAAGTAAATCATCCAGTTCCAGCTGCACAATCTTACTGGAGTCACTTTCGCTTAATTTCAGGGCATCCTTCCCATTCACAAGCTGTGTGTGTTTGGAATAGTTTCCTCCTTATAAGACATGACTTCTGGCTTCAAACACAAACTGTATGGGCACATCCAGTCATGTCATAAGTCATGTGTGCAGGTACAAGCCATCACTAATAGCCCATATATCAGAGTTGCTCTAACGAGCACATTTGCTAGAATCCTACAGTGAAATACTGTGCATGCAAAGATATAGTACAAGCAGGTTTTTCAATTTTCTGGCTGACTGTTGCCTGCCCAGGAGTGCATGACCTACAAATATCTGAGCACACAACAGCCAGCTGGAACGATCACACACACAAAGTTGTACGATATTGGGCATACGCTGCACAAACCTAATAGCATTTAACCATTTGTATGAAATCACACAGACACGAGAAAGCAAATGTCTCTCCCAGGTTTTTTTATTTTTCTGCAGAGAGAAAGGCTAAATTTTGAAACCACTTCTTAGAAAATCTATTCTTTTACACTCACTTCTAACATCTAAAGATCCTGTCGAGGTAAAATCAATTAGGTGAATTTTAGGTATCCAGTTTCTAAAAATCTAGTACTTTCACATCTGCTTTTCATCCAGGAACTTTAAACACTAAAGCACCGTCTGCTGGGAATACTGGGAAAGAGTTCAAACCAGATTTGATGATTTGGGAACAAGTCCAAGATAGGAGGATTTTCTTGAGATAATGCTCTCCCAACAAATTCATTCCAGCTTCAACAGAACCTTTAACAGAAACTCAGAGAGAATGCACAATGTCAAATGGGACAACCTGTTCTCCCTTCATGGTGGACAGGGTATAAAAATATTTGCTCTCCATTTACAGCAGACTGCGCATGAAACTCTTGCCCAGCTCAAAATGTTCATAAAATATGTTGTCTGGACACAAGCTGATGTGATGTAGGCATGTACTGTCCCCTTCCGAGGAGAGCCCTATGAGGAAAGACGGAAAGAACTGGGCATGTTTAGTCTTGAGAAAAGAAGATTGAGATCAGATAGCATTTTTTTAAAAAATTCTTGAGAGGTAATCATACAGAGGAGGGGCAGGTTCTGTTCTCCAACATCCCAGAGTTCAGGACACATAATAATGGACTCAAGCTACAGGAAGTAAGATTTAGGCTGAATATCAGGAAAACTTCTCAACTGTTAGAGAAGCATGACAATGGGACCCATGATTTCGGGAGTTGGTGAGCGCTCCAACATTGGAGGCATTCAAGAGAAAACGGGACCACCCTCTGTCAGATCTGCTTTGAATTGGATTCCTGCACTGAGCAATGGGTTGGACTCGATGGCCTTAGAAGCCCCTTCTGACTCAGATATTCTGTGATTCTACTGAATCCTTAAGCTATAAATTAGCATTCACATTAATAACTGCAACTGCGGTCTCTAATAAATCTGGCTCACTTCCAAACCAGAACCAAAACGATGGCTTGAAGTGGTTTTGGGGCTGGCTGTTTAAGGCAATCGCGATTTGCTCTTTTGGGACATTGCAGGACATGGAAGAGAGTGAAAATGCAAGATGGGATTCTTGCTCCAAGATGGGATTCTCCCAAAACCTGACTCTTTTTTTTTTAGATCAGTTAACATATCCTGAGAAGGGTATCTTGCAAAATGCAAGATGGGATTCTTGCCCCAAGCCTGGGTTAAACCAAGCGTTGTCCTCCAAAGGCTGTGACGGGCTAGGAGATACAGTACAAGATCAAATGGCCGTACACACACCTTTGCCAAAATGAAAGTATGGCTTGGTTTTGAATTCTAAAATGCTTTGAGCACACAACATACAACAGGAGACATTCCAACCCCCCAAAAAATAATCTGTATAAGATTGGAAACCCCACACAGTACATAGTATGATCTATGGTCCCCTCTAGTGGCCTGTTCCGGTAACTGCATAGCAAAAATGTATAATTCTGTCTTTTTTTTTCTTTTAATATTTTCAGATCATAGTAAGTGCAACCACAGCTACCGATCCCACAGATATGGGATCCTGCTCTATTCCACTAAAAGTTGGGCATTTGTCAATCAGCAGCTTCCCTTTTCAAGAGCATCGGCCTCTTTGGTTGGTGCAAGAGAGTTTGTGTAAAGCAAGAATAAAACAACACATCTCTTACCTGATCAGAGCAATGTCATCAATAAGGCCACCTCTTCCGTTGTAGACGTTGGTTGCTTTGATTCCAAGCTTACTACTTGCTACAGAGAGCAAGTCAGACAGTGTCCCATAAACAGCCACAACCTATAAAAAGAAAGGGTACTCTGTGGGCCTATGATGCAGCATCAGCTAGTTTTCCTACAATTGATTTTTGCACTTTCCCCCCCTTTTCACAACCACTTTTTTTTGGAACCTTTATTAAGGATTATAGATTTCGAGGTCACTTCTGCTTACTTTTTTTTTTTTTTTAAAGTATTTTGGGCCCCAAAACAACGTACAGGCTACAAACAAAGATTTCATCCTAAGTAAAAAAGGATCCATCTTTAAAAAAAAATTACAACAGCAGGAATCAACAGGTGTATGGTTTTCCAAGGCATGAAGGGGGGGGGGGAGGAACATTTTTTTGCTACTCATCTCATTATTTATGGTTTTCTAAACTTTCCACAACCTGTTCCTCATCTTAAGCCCTGCCAGCTGTCAAAAGTGTGAGAAGAAACAGGACCAGGAAGAGCATCTGTGCTCAGCCCTGGCTTCTTTGAGCACAGACAACCCCAGCATGAATGGACAAGTAGCTGAGGTTTTCTATCAGAAAGGTTTCCAGATTTCTTTCCAACGCCCTCTTAGCATGACATTAAGGGATTTAAATCTGTATGTTTTCATCCTGTCTTTAATCAATAACAACTAAGTACAGTGGTGCCTCACTAGACAGTTACCCCGCATGACCGTTTTTTTTTGCTATACATTGACTTTTTGCGATTGCTATAGTGATTCGCAAAACAGTGATTCCTATGGGGGAATTTCGCTGGAGTGTTTGATCCCTGCGTCGCAAACCGATTTTTGCTAGACAAGGATCTTGACAGCTCCCTCCACGCTTGCAAAACAGGTGTCTTGGGGACCTAAGCTTCGCAAGACAGCGATTTAAACAGCTGATTGGCGGTTCGCTAAGCGGCTTTCCTATGGCCGATCTTCGCTAGACAACGATGATTCTTCCCCATTGGAACCCATTAAACAGGTTTCAATGCATTCCAATGGGGAAATGCTTTTCACTAGACAATATTTCGCTAAACAGTGATTTCAGTGGAACGGATTATCATTGTCTAGCGAGGCACCATTGTGTGGCATTTTACATTTACCTCCTCCGTCAATGCTTCAAAGGAAAAGACTGTCCATCACCAACCATAGAAAGGATGCATCTCTAGAACCTTGCTATTATTTACCATAATCACTTACGGTATATCCTATCCTGCCTTGCATCTAGATAGCTCACTCAATGACCACCCTCCTTCTTTATCCTTTTTTTTTTTTTAAAGAAGCAACTTTTGAGTTGGGAATCAGGCCAAGAGTGTGAAAGTCATCATGATAGCATAGTGGAAACCAAGATGAACCAGATTCCATCATCTTAACTACTACACAACGCTGGCTCTCGGGTGTGTCTTTCCCAACATGGTGCCCTTCGAATATTTGAGACAAATGTCCCTGGGCTGACTGGCGTTAGTGAACATGGCAGTTCCAAACAGAAGAAAATAGTCACAATAGGGGAAAGTGGTGCAGATAATTCTGAGCTAAATTGGTGTCAGGCCATAGGAACGTACAGGCTGACCATTTTAACATAACCACCAGCTCCCGGCAGAGGGGAGACATTTCAACAAACTCTGTGTCATCATTTCTTTCACCATGTTCTAACTCAAGCCTGCCTAGATAAAAGGTCTTCAGCAATATTAGCAAAAACTTTCCACTTGTGGAGTCTGACTTCCTGGTATTTAAGTTTCCCAGAGAGGTGTTTTAAAACATGAGCCTTCCCTTGTGTATGACTCACAGCGCTCATCTCCACGCTGGTTCAATAACCCCACAGCAGTAATTAAGCCACATAAAATGCAAATGACAGGAGGTGCACACCCATGTTTACTACATTCCAGAAACATCCAATCCAAGAGTTATGAATTCAGCCGATACATACAATGTGAAACTGCCTTCCGTTGTAGAGAACTCTTAAGATATACGTATGAATACAACTGCAAGATGATTAGTGGGATGAGGAAATAAAGAAACAGTCAGTCAGTCATGGCTTTTTGCCTTCTGTCATGTTTATCCTGTTGAGTTGTTCAAAATTGTTTGAATGGTCTTCTTACTAATTTAAGTCATTCTGACCGTTAGTAGTTCACTCTGAGATCTCTAGATACAGGATGGGATCTATTACTCTCTCTCTCTCTCTCTCTCTCTCTCTGTGTGTGTGTGTGTGTGTCTCTGTGTGTGTGCATACACGTTGCGCTGCACCGCCAAGTCCAAACCAACCTATAGTGACCCTAATAAGTCTTCCAAGTGGTATATTTAAGGAGTAGTTTTAACTGTTCCACTTCTCCAGTCAGTTTCCATAGCTGAATGGGGATTCGAACCCTGTTCTCCAGAGTCTGTCCGCTGCACCACATTGGGAATCACTAAGAAGTTTAATTACTGCAAGGATGCCATGCTGGAAGGCAAAATAATATTCTTTAAAATAAAAGTATAAATAGAAATTAGAAACTCAACTTCTGTCTTCTTTTCAAATTGCAGCTCCTCGCCACGGCTGGCGTGCCACAGAATTCCTCCATGCTCAGTCCCGCTGACGGGTGTATCACGAGCTGATGGAACACCTCCTATAACAGGGCTGAGAACTGGTAGGTTTCCAGATGTTGCTGGACTCCAGCTTCCATCAGTCTGAGCCAGCATGGCTAATTATAAGGAATTATAAGACCTGGAGTCCAACGCCACCTGCAGGGTGACAGCTTCCTCACCTTGGCTTTCTGATTTATTGATCATTTGCTTTAAGAGTGAGACGGTCTTCTATTCCTGCCTCTCTTCATTGCACTACAGTCCGGACAACAATAATGGAACACATGGGACTGAAGAAGTAGATTAGCTGCCGTTACAAGGCGTCAAGTTGCCTTCAACCTACGCATCTCTACGAATGAATGTGCTCCAAACTGTCCTGTCCTCAACAGCCCAGCCCTTGTAAACTCAAGCCTGTGGCTTCCTTTAGGGAGTCAAATCCATCTTCTTCTTTTCCTGCTGCCTTCAGCCTTCCCCAGTATTATTGCTTTTCCCACAGAATTATGTCCTCTCATGATTTGCTCAGAGCACAACTATGGATTATGAGTAGATAATCAATGTCTATCAGAAGTCCCCCTCATTAAAGTAAATCCCATTGCTCCCCCCTACAGTTCTGTTGATACATTCATTCATTCTTTCCCAACACATGATCCCACCCGGCTGCGGGAAGCACAGTTCTGGATGGTGGTGGTACTGGTGAAATTGTTCACACACACACACCGAATTCAAGGGTGAGACAGGGTCTGCTCCCACTCCCATAAAGCTGTCCATCTCCAGATGCAACATAAAGCAATAAAGCAGTGATTTACACAAATCAGCACAAATATCCAAGCATATACAGCTATGTGCTGACAGAGGTCCTTGTCAGCTTGATCTTTGTTGAAGACCATGTGGCTCAAAATGGACCGATAAACATGATGCAGTCATTAATTCACATCTGCTGCGTTGCCCAGAAAAGAACACTGCACAGTTTGCATTATTATCTATGTGAAGGTGACTTTATATTTGCTCTGAAATGGACTGAGGCATCACATCATGCTTTGCTTACTCCCAACAAAACAGGAAAAACATTCCATGCATTTCAATAGGCTTCCAAACTTTACAAAGTCTGCGGGGCAAATGCAAGTTCTTTTCAAATAAAACGTTTGAATGCTATAGAAATATGCAAAAGCGTTAGCTGTCAAGAAGATAACTTGAGTTTTCTCTCTTAGGGTCAAGATATAAATTACAGTGAATATATCATTAGGAAAAGGATTTCCTTGAATAGTAATGGAGCTTTACTGTAACAGCAGGAGCTCTTTAAAGGTAAACGTTCCCCTTGACAATTTTTGTCCAGTCATGTCCGACTCTAGGGGGCGGCGCTCATCCCGCTCTTCAAGCCATAGAGCCAGCGTTTGTCCGAAGACAATCTTTCCGTGGTCACATGGCCAGTGTGATTTAGACACGGAACGCTGTTTACCTTCCCACCGAGGTGGTCCCTATTTATCTACTCGCATTTGCATGCTTTCGAACCGCTAGGTTGGCGGGAGCTGGGACAAGCGACGGGAGCTCATTCCGTTGCGTGGATTCGATCTTACGACTGCCGGATCTTCTGACCCTGCAGCACAGGCTTCTGCGGTTTAGCCCACAGCGCCACCACGTCCCTTAGGAGCTCTTTAATCCTTCCCATAATTAATAAATTAGCATGCCTTGCTTTGGGACTGATCTTCTGAACACCAAGTGTCGGCATAGGTAGTTTTTGCAACCCTGATTTCTCAGATATGTACAAAGGGATAGCTCAAATCATGTATAGTTTGGCCCCTTCAGCTCCAACTTCAGAAGCAAATGCCAACGGAAACCAAGCCCTAGTGCCGGCAGTTGAGAAAGAAGAGGAAGATCTGCACCCTGCAGGAAACTCCAAGGACTGAAGATCTCCAAAGTAACTTGAAGAAAAGATTACCAGCAAAGTCAATCCAGAAAACAGAACATCAATGGTTGAGGATGTTCCCTCTCCATTTTTCTTTTCCAAGTGTCACTTGGGCAAGGAAAGCAGAACTTGTACCTTGTGCAAGCTCTTTATTGTTTATAGAAGTGGTTCCCAACGTTGGGTCTCCAGATGTTTTTGACTGCAAGCCCCAGAAATATGGCAATGGTTAGGGATTGTGACCCACCACCACCAAGTAAGAAAATGCTGAGAACTACTGGATCAGATACAGAAAGGGGATATGGCTGATTGGAAGCACTCTGAACAATCATGTAGCAGTGTACCTTCTGCAAATCAGGATCATTTCTTTATGGGCCCCATTGGTACCTGGCTACTGTCTACCAAAATGCTCAATGGAGGATATTTAGGAAGCTGTAATATTGGATGGCAAAAATAAAGCCACTTAAATACCTCATCACAATCCCCTCACTATCCTGACCCAAATCAAATCCCTTATTACTGTGGAACATACTACTTAGAATGACATAACAGGAAATTGTTGGGTGGCGTTGCCTCTGGAGATGGTCCGAATGGACAGTTCAGTGGTTCATGCCAGTTCATGCTTGTGGCCTGTCGTCCTTCCCTGCCTCCTCTGTGTGCTGCCTCTGAAGGGGCGCCCGCTAGAGGAGGCAGGGCTTTGAAGCACCAAACACCTGTTTGGCTAATAAATGAACCAGCACGAACCACCGAATCAGCAGTCCATGCCCACCTCTAAGCCATCTTTTAAATTTGTAGCCAGGAAGAGACCAAAACATGCAGATAAGGGTCTGATCTTCTCCTCCCACCTTGTGGTCCTTTCTACCACCATTTCCTTCTGGGGCAAAATGCAGCAATAAAGAGCTGATTCTGATCAGGATCACAACACAAGGCCAAAGGTTAAACCATTCCTCCCAGCATTAAAGTTTTGGACTGGGACGTAGGAGATCAAACCATGAAACTCACTAATAAGTGCTCTTTGGGCCTCTTACTGTCTCTCAGCCCAACCTCTCCCCCCCCCCCCCCCGTGAGGACCAAATCATGGAGGAAAGAATTCAGTGTAGAAAAGGAAAGGCATACATAGAAATTTTAAAACCCTGGATCAGCTCTCTCATGCACTTTTCTAAAATCATGGGAAATGCATTAATGTGCTTGATATCAATGCTTAGCACCTCCTGATGCAACAAACAGAAATTTTAGTTGACATGGTTCTCCTCCCAGACATATGGTTCAATATAACGCACCAAGGACCACCATAACATATTAGAAAAGAATTACCGGTAAATGTGAATTCTTCTGTCTATACATAATCAGAAGCTATAATCTGGAGCATAATAAACATACAGGGGAATGTATGTGGGGACAGCACATTTCTGAACAGGACAGGCTGTTTTATCTATGGAAGCACACCCTATGATTTTAAACCTTGGAAAAGTCCCTGTTTAAATTTGCACAAGCAGATTGCCCCATCAGATGAGATACAAAAGTCAGGCCCTATGAACAAGGCAGCCACAGAAGTGGACAAAAAGCACAATGTTCCCGATCTGTACCCAGAAAGACGAAATGCTCGAACAAGTATTCAGTGCAAAACTTGCCCCTTCAGGTATTATTAAAGGACAACCTGCTTTCTTGGCTCCCTGCCAATCCGCTGGCACATGAACATCATCGTGTGCTTCAAAGCCACTCTCTGTTACTATCCACAGCCCGCTGTTGCCGAGATCAGAGCCAGACCTACTCAGATGTGGTGTGGTGGTTAGAGCATGGGCTTCGGAGTGGGAAACCTGGGTTCAAATCCGCACTAAGCCATAAAGCTCTTTGCATGATTCTGGACTAGTCATTCTCTCTGAGCCTAAACGACAATACCTCAAGGAACAACTAGACAGCTCTGTGATTTATGCACCCAGAACCAGAGGCTGGGAGTTCGAATTCCCCACCGTGCTTCCTTGACAGGGGTTGGACTCCATAACCCACGGGGTCCCTTCTAGCTCTGCAGTTCTAAGATGACGATGACTATCATCACAAGGATGTTATGAGACAAAACATAGGGAGGAAGTACAGACAAGTGGTTTTGAATTCCTTAAAGGAAAGACTAGATAGAAACATAACTTACCGATAAATCACATGCCTTTTCAAGCATCAACCTATCAATGGCTTTCTCCTTAATTTCTTGATGAGAGTTAACTCCATTGTATTTCACCACTCATTATATTTATTTATTTATTTATTTATTTATTGTCATTGTAAGTATATACACAGTATACCCATACAATACAGTATACCTAGCCTAAGCAATTTCTAGCCAATATTGTAAAGGTCTGCGGCCAGGAACAATATTTATATGTATGTAATTTCTAGTCAAGTCATGCATAGAAAAGAAAAACCTTACAGGGTCCCAATCCAGATTGCCTTGGGCTCAGACACACCCAGTAAGTAATCCTAGTCTTTAGAAAACCTTCTCCCACTTATCCATAAACTGTTCTGGCAGCATTCCTAAAAAATAAATATTAAAAGCACAATCCTGGACGTGTCTCTGCGACCGAAACAAATGGGGCTCCCAGATATATCATTGGTCCGGCTAGCATCTGGGGGAGCAGAGTTCAAATCCTCCCTAAGTGACCTCAGGCTCTCCTGCTCACAAAGCTTAGACCTACCTCGCGGGGCTGTTGTGAGGAGAAAGAGAAAGAGTCATGTACCCGCCTGGAGTTCATGACAGAGGCAACTTTTAAGTTAAAAAAAACACACAGATTGACAGAGAACAATAATGGGAATAATAATAATAATTTTAAAAAAAGCATGAGCTTACCTTTAAGTCTCAGCCCCCCCTCCCCCCGCTTCTTCCACTCACCTTCCCATTCCTGGGGCTGCCATTAACGAAGAGGGTGACTCTCTTCATGCCTTCCCCCTCTAAGGTAGGGATGCGCCCGAAGCCGCTCCTCTGACTTCTTGCCAGCCTGGCTACAAACCCGGAAGGCGAGCTCCTTCACCTGACTTCGCCCTCGGCCAATCAAACGCCACCCTCCTTTTTTCCCACCCCCTTTGTATCCTCCATGGCCAATGAGAATTAAGCTCGAAGGGATAGGCGGGCTTTTGGATTTCCTAATAAGGCCTCCGTTGGAACGCTTTTCCTTCTCGGAGCTGGGCGGGGCGGGGTCTGGCCTGGGAGCCTATCAAGGCAAAGGGGCTTCGGTGGGCGGGGCGGAAAAAGATGGGCGGGGCTCGTAGGTGCGTTCCTTTTTTTTTTCCGCCTTGGAAAAGGAAGGCGGAGTTCGTGTCACGTGCGTTTTTTTTATTCCAACGTTTCTGACGTCACTCCTCTCTCCGCACTTCCGGAACTCGTTGCAAGGGGACGAGAGAAAGTAGTCCCTGAGTTGGGAAAGCGTTCTTCTGCGTCGGATGAGGGGGGAAAGCGGTCATCCCGGTCAGGATGGGTTAAAGCGGAGGTTAAGGCCCGACGTGGGGTCGGGTTTGAAGAGAAAAAGAACGGCGTTGTGACGGAAGGCGGAGGGATACAGGCGAGGAGGGAGGGAGCGAAGCGTCACATTTGAATGGAGGGCGCGAGAACGGCGAGCGGCCGCCACAGGGCGCTGGAGCGCCGAAGGGGCCAGGTGGGATTCGCGTCGCGGGAGAACCAGGTCTTGGCGGGGGAGGATGCTGGAAGGGCAAGGGCCCCTTGGTCAACGTGACCCGTAATCCGAAGTGAACGTGTACCTGTGGACGGGGTGTGCGCGCTTCACTTTCCGCTGGTGGACTACAAACCCCATCATCCCTTGCCTTTGGCGGAACTGCTGGGAGTTGTAGTCTAGCAGCATCTGGAGGGGC
Organism: Pogona vitticeps; assembly: GCF_051106095.1. NCBI lineage: Eukaryota > Metazoa > Chordata > Lepidosauria > Squamata > Agamidae > Pogona > Pogona vitticeps. The sequence continues at coordinate 6,455,077 of NC_135790.1, forward strand.
CCGGTTCTAAAAATCTCTCCAACCGCCCCTTCTCCCTAAGTAGGTTCCCTTTGAAGGAGGAATTCAGCGGATCCCTTGTTTTTTTGGGTTAGGATTGCAGATATTTTAAAGTCTTGGGGGCTCGTGTCCCTCCTCCCAACTAACCCAAACAGAAGTTACTAAATAACTTCCACTCTGATCCGGTGATGGTTACTCCTTGGAAAGTTTTCATTGCCATGAGGTCTCCCTCTCCTTGGAAGAAAAGTATCATTCGTTTAAGGGGGCTTTGCTTCCAAGGAGGCCAAATACTCAGGATCGTGGCTGTGCTCTCTGGGTCTCATCCTTCTGGTTTACTCTAATCCCTGGTTTTGCTAAGAATCCTTATGGTTCTCTGGTTGGGACAATCGCCTTCTCTGGTTGTCTCATCCTTCCAAAGAGTAGAAATTGCAAACCTATAATCGTGTGGGATTTGATGGTACTGTATATTGTAAACTGACCTGGTTTGAAAAATCCAAACATGACTGAGTTGGCGGTAGATTGTCTGCTGTACCAGGGGGTGCTGATAAGTACTGAGCCTTTCCCAGAAAAAAATGAACTATGAAGCTATAAATTGCAGGATGTATTGGCCAATTTGTCTGTATTCAATGATGCAAAAATCAGCTACCTATGATTTTAACATAACTTTCATTTTCCGGTCCAAAGTGAACATGGCAGCACCTCCAGAAAAGTTCAGTGTGGAAGAGCATAAAACCATAATCAAGTTCCTGTTTCTCCAAGGGAATGGTGCAAAGCAGATCCATAATGAAATGTCACAAACTATGGGTGACAGTGGCCCTTCATATGCAACAGTTACACGTTGGGTTGCTAATTTTTAAACAAGCCATTTCAGTGTTGAAAGTGAGAAACCCAGTGGAGGGCCTGTTTCTGTGCCTGCAAATGTGAAAGCCATCCATGACATGATCATGGAGGACCACGGAATATCGGCCAAAAGTATTGCTATATATCTGAGAATATCACATGAAAGAGTTGGTGCCATTATCCACAACGACTTGGAGATGAGAAAGCTGGCAGCAAAGTGGATCCCCAAACTTTATCAGTGGCTGTTTTGGAATATTTTGCAGAAATGAGACAGATTTCCTGGGCAAACTGGTAACTGGTGATGAGACAAAGGAACTACTGTTATGATCCTGAGACAAAGGAACAGTCTAAGGAATGGAAGCACAGTGGTTCCCTTAGGCCAGTGGTTCTTAACCGTTTTGAGAGAAACGCCTCCTTGAGCCATTGAGGAAGTTATCATCGCCCCCCTCCCCACGGCGATGATATCTTTTTATGTATTTATTTATTTATTTATTTATTTATTTATTTATTTATTTATTTTTATTTATTTATGACACTTAAATCCAATGACCCCTGAAAACAAAATTCAATTCCAAGAAAATGAAATGCCCCCAAAAAGTAACATTTAATGATTTAGTTGCAAATGAATTTTAAGACGCAAAAAGAAATATAAAAAGGGCATAAAAACAAACTGCAATGCAGGAACTAAAACTTTCAAGACAAAAACTCTGAAACTAAATTAAGATTGGAGGAAAATATATATTCATGCAGACTGTAAAAAGACTGTAGCCATCTTCACAGGTTTGGCTTGCTCCAGCGTCCCCCTACCGCCCCCCTTCTGCTCCAGTGCCCCCACACCACCCCTTTTCATTCTACTGCCCCCCTGAAAAATGAAATCGCCCCCTGGGGGGCATTATCGCCCACGTTAAGAACCACTGCCTTAGGCCAAAGACGTTCCGAGTGCAAAGGTTGGTGCAGAAGCAAATGGAAACAGTTTTTTGGGATAAGAAGGGAGTTCTGCTGGTGGATGACCTCCAACAGGGCTCAACCATCAATGCAAAATATCACTTTGATTTATTGACAAAGTGGAGGCAAAACATCAAGGAAGAATGTTGAGGAAAGCTCTCCAAATGTGTCAGGCTTTCAGATAATGCCCCATCCACCTTATTCTCCTGATCCGGCTCCTGACTATTATCTGTTCCCCAAACTCAAAAAAATACCTAAAGGGACAATGCTTTGGGACTGTTCTGGAGGTAAGTAATGCTGCAAATGAGTGGTTCCACCAGCAGTCAGAATAATTTTATTTGCAGGGACTTAAGCTGCAGGACGACAGATGTCGCAAGTGCATTGGCTTCCTGGGGTAATATATCGAATAGTGTGGCAGTTACAGCTTCCTAGCTCAATTTTTTTCTGGGAAAGGCTCAATACTTATCAGCACCCCCTTGTACCAGCAACCAAGTGAAAAGCTAGTTGTAAGTTTCTCATCATCAGTTCTAAATTAACAGTCCTCTGGTTGTCTTAGCTAATACCTTGCTTTTCTGTTAAGATTTTTCCAGCAATGTGGTGTTGCTACTAAAGGCAGAACAAAGATGAGAATCCTGGGTAAGTGACCATCTTTCCAGCAGAAAAGCAAGATAATACAAAAGTATTCTCCGAATGTTCTCGCATGCAATGCAGCCTCTCTGTTGGGCATGAAGACAACATCAGTTTTACAAAGAAGATGGATTGTTCTACAATAAGCTACTGCTCAAGTGCCTCAGATATAAACACTTCTACAGACACTTTCTTATTCCCAAAAGGGGGAGAACAGAGCCATGCAGGAAGCCCTCTGACGGGGGATCAACCTGCCACCTTGGATGACACAAGCTATTTGACACCTGTCAAAATGAAATCTGAACCAGATCTTAACTATGAAGTATCAACCTGCCAAACACCACCCCCTGTAGACTTCTCTACTGTCACAGTGGCTGATTTTGGAATCTCACCTGCTGCTTTTACTAAACAAAGTAAAGGTAAGGTTTGCATCTGACACGCTGATAATAAGTATAAATATACTCATGCATCATTGCACTAATATACAATGTGTATGTAGTATATATGTATATGTATGTGATTATACCTTTGTGTGAACAAATATACACAGTATAAGTGTGAAGATGCATAAATCAGGTATGGGTGAATCTATCATTATTGCTTCTGTTTAATTTCTGGTTTTGTTCTGACCATAAATTCTTTTTAATATTCTGCTCCTGTGTACTCATTAGTTTGGGAGGCATGAATTTGGGCATACATGCGCTGGCTCTGTTTGTCATAGTGGATATTCTTTACCACGAGCTTCTAGTGTATTTCCTGAACATTGAAGGGAGAAACGGGAAGGGCAGGAGGGGACAGGGTTTACTGATGTGTTGGGAAGCACAAGATCAAAAATGCAACATGGAGCCAGAGTCAAAACCTCAAGCCCACAGTATTGGTAATGGCTGGGATTCTATTGAATATATCAATCAGGAAGATATAAAAACTGATGAAAACATAAAAGTCTGAACCCAAAGGCCGTTGCAAAATAGTAATGATGATGATGGCTGGTTAATGTCACATGTCAGATTAGCAAGTTATATGCAGTACTTGACTAGTTCTTTTAAAATTACTTGACTGCAATGCTGAAATTTTGATCAGTGCAACTGACAAGAAAAGCCGCGCTCTTGGGAGCTCGATCTGGGAATTGGATGATTTTTTTTGTCACGTAACGAGAAACAAATATATTTGTATAAATATATTTATAATTAATTTTTTATCCCGTCCAACTAGTGGCAAGGCCACTGGGTGGCAAACAAGAAGCATCATATAAGGATACAAAACTCAGTAGTAAAATGACATAAAATGATTTTTAAAAATATAATCTCTAAAAGAAGCATCAGTAGTACCAAAAAAAGCAGCCCTATTTTAAAAAGTATGTATGTAACAGAATACAGTGGTGCCTCGCTTAACGATGTTAATTCGTTCCAGTGAAATCGCTGTAGACCAAAAGCGTCGTAAAGCAAAAAAAAAAAAAAAAAATTAAAACCCTGTTAATGCCTTCCAGTGGGCTAAAAACTCATCGTCTAGCAAAGATCCTCCATACAGCGGCCGTCCCTAAGCACTGCGGGGAGCCATTTTGAGCACCCAGTGGCCATTTTGAAAACCCGACTATCAGCTGTTTTGATTGCCATAATGCGAAGAATCAGTTCCCGAAACCAGGAACCAATCGTCGCGCCGCGAAATTCCCCCATTTAAAATATCGTCATGAAGCGGGTTTGTCGTAACGCGGGGTAATCGTTAAGTGGGGCATAACTGTATAATAATCATGGGCATCAGACAACAGCAAATTCACAGTCGCAAGCGACAAGAAAGAAAAAAGCTAATTACTGTACTCGAGACAAGATTAGTCTGGGGTAAGGCCATAAAGGGCTTGTGGAAAAAAAATCCAGGCTTTAATTAGATGCAGTTGTATTGCATTTCCCATTAGCCCTTGTCACAATAGCTTATGGGAAGGAAGAGCGGTGTTGAGTTCCACAACATCTCGAGATTCAGAGATGGTCCATCTCTGATTTAAAGTGTAAGATAACTTCATCTTACAAACAGATTTATATTTTAAATCTTGTGAATTGATGTGATTTTGAAAACAAATTCTTTGCTTAGAGACTTGTGTTGGCTTTGCTGGGTGTTCAGAGGCTGCTCTTGTTTTAGGGTCATCCAAGAGTCTGATCAACAAATTTAAACGCCGATCAACAATTGGAGTGCGGGGATCTCCCGAGAACAATTCTCTCATCCGATACATTGCTCACCAAAGAAGAGTAAGGAAGCAAAACACACTCCCGGAGGTAGATATGCTACATCCTGAAGTATGAATTGGGGATGGTTGGTTTTAGCTGTTTTCAAGGAAATACAATGTAATGATGATGACGAAAGAAAAACACATCCATGGTATTTGTTTTTATTGGGCTTGTAACATTTCATCTTGAACTTTCTGAGAAAGCTTGTTTTGGTTTCTTTGAGCAGGCCAATCCATTTATACACCAGAACACTTTGCTAAAGGCTAAAATAGCTGCTTTCCAATCATCTTTTAAGCCACTGGAGGAAATTGAGGAAAAAGGGATCCGTATAAGCGATACCCGTAAGTAAGCAACACCTGCATGTGTTCTGTGCCATCAAGTTGGAACTGACTTATTATGACCACAATAGGGCTTTCGAGTTAAGTGAATTATTTAAGGAATGGATTTACCAGGTCTGCTCACCTAGTGAGTTTTCATACCTGAAGCAAGGATTTGAACCCTGTTTTCCAGAGTCCTGATTTGTCACTCAATCTACTGCACCACACTAGGACTCAAGCAGCAACGAACCTCATATTATAGGATTTACTATTTTAATTTGATCAAAAATGCTAAAACCGGATATCTTCTTAAATCCAAATGGGATAGTTCATTCAGTGGTTCTCAATAAGGTGCTTCTAGGGTCATCCAAGGTCTTATACTTGTGTGTTTTAAATTTTTTGTGAAGACTTGGGAACTCTGTAGACGACAATCTTATATACAAGATATTGTAAACTGATTTGGGAAGTTGCCTCACACAATGATGAATTCACACAACGATGCCTTTTTCTGTTAAATTTGCTGCTTCACACAGCGATGTTTCCTATGGGGGATTTTCACACAACGATCTCCCTTTTCACTCCTGTAAAAGTGTCTTACAATGTTTGGAAGCTGTTTTAAATGATTGCAATGGTTAGTCCACCTCCTGAAACCTATGCAAACTGATTTTGGTGTTGTTCTGACACTTCGTTAATTTATGATGATTTTTTGAATTTTCTCCATTGGAAACCATTGGATGGTCTGTCTATATATAATTTAAATTGTCAACAAAGCCGATTTTTAAAATTTACATTCTGGTCTAAATGAATTTTATTTAAATTTAGAGAGGGTTTTTAAAAAAAAATAGTTTACATGATGTGCATGTGTTCAATACAGCTAAAGAAGCTAATACAACACCATATGAGCCTTCCAAACTTGGGCAGGTTTTGACATCTGGATGTAAGAAAATTGCTTTGGAGGATGATATAAATCATAAGGCCATGAATGGAGATAGAACATCAGCTGGTATCCAGAGGAGCACTTTTGCTTCGCCATCAGAGAAGGCTCTTCTTGTTGGCACAGTTGCTATTCCTAAGGTATGTTGTGGTGGCTGTGTAAATGTGTGGGTCTGTGCTTCCCTCTCCAGTTGTGCCCTTCATTCAGAATTGCTAATACTGTCAGTAGCCTTAGGCAATTCATATGCCCTCTGCAGAACTAAGCAATGTAGGCGTGTTGTTTCTGTAGCCAGTACAAGAAGGAAATGTTACCATGTTGCCTTGTCAGGATTATTTTTATTTAGTACAGAAGCAACTATTTTTTCCTGCAAAGTTTGTCTCTTTGTTAAACACTTTCTGGTTTCAATGTATCCTTAGTGAATTAAACATTTCTCCTTCATTGTTTTTGTTGAATGTTAAAATATAAAAAGGGAAAAAAGTCAGTGTATAAAAATGTGAAGGGGAAGTATGTAAGATATAATTTTGGGCAAAGCTTATGTATTTATATAAGGTGGCCTTCTACATATATACACACACACATTAGAGTTGACGCCTGTAAATTACACATTTGTGCATAGATGAAGCAGCAAGTGTCTCTGCGCATTGAACAACATGGTAAACGTACACATACCTTAAAACTTTAAAAAGATCTGCACAGTTGGAAAGGTGGGAAAACCCCTTAACTAATATTGGTACACCCGTCACAAGGACCAGAAGAGACAGAAATATATGTATTCCATATGGTATTGCTGTTATCATGGCTCATAGCCCTTCCAAAATAATGTTATCTCATGTTTAGGTGATCAACTTTCACTTTTCCTTAACACATAGTTCAATGTCTTGGCATATTTCAGTGAACTTGCTATTCCTCAGCAGTTCCTTTTTTAACCTTTAACTCCCATGTCAATGTATCATTGAGGGCTATTTCTCAAAGTTCATTGTATCTTTCAGTTAATTGATATGTATACTTCAGTTTCCAATTTCTCGCAATCCCTAGTTTAGCAGCTGTTACCATGCTCATAATGAACTGTTTGAAAGCCCAGCCGTACCATTCTTCTTCAGAAATAAGCAATATTGCAATGTGTTCTAAATGGCGGAAAGTGGAAATGTTTCTGGCTGGGTGAAACTGGGCTATAGAACCTAGACAGAGAGAAATGAAGAGTTTGTTTCCTTCCAGACCAGGGTTACCTTGTTTTCTCAGAGCAGAAAAGTTGACTGGCTTAGAAGAGCAGTTCTGGAGGTTGTTCCTACTCTATCTCACCTGTCCAGAGAGAGTGAGAGTGATTCGGCATTGACTTTCAAAGCACATCTGAGATAATGGACTTCAGAAAGTGCCCCCTGGGCTTTGCTGCTATACCAGTTCACATCTTGACTTTTCTCATGGGACCTTGGCAGAGAGAAAGAAAAGTCTTGTTTCTTTCCCTTCCCTTCTGGATTTGAAACAGGGCAAAATTCTGCTATGGGTTCTCTGTTGCTGCACTGAAGCCAGGGAGGGTCTAATCCTTCAGAGGAGCGGAAGAAAAGGCACCTTCTTTACCTCTTTCTTCTGATCCTCGTCTTATCTCAACAAAACTGGCACGTGGATCAGTGCCCCAGAAGATTCTCCATGAGCTGCCAATTCATGCTGTTTGCATCCCAGAGTTTTAAAGAGGGTCAGTATTCAGTCATTCCTATGTCATTTGAACAGGTTGTTTTAATATGCCTGACAGATAATTTTGGTTCTAGGCTGTTCCTGTCCAGTCAGTAAGCAGTGTTGAATCTGGATGTATGCATTTGGAATATACTCCACAGAAGGAAGCGTCGAAGACTGAATGTGGTAAGAGTTATCTTCCGTGTTTAAATAAAACCTGGAATATGCAAGCATGTTATCCTTGAAGACATCTTATCTGTTGTTTTGTGAGGCACGAATAGTTCAAGGCAATGTATGAGAGATTTTTAGCAGACAATCCAAGTACAGTAGGACCCACTTATCTACAGAATCTGCATCCTTATATTCACTTATCCACAATGTGAAAGTATTAAGTAAAATCCTGTAAATATGCATTTCTAACAATGAAGTTACTAGAATTATGTATAGCATTCACTATTATAATAGTGCTGGCTATAAGTGGTCAAATTGGTCAAAATTGACCAGATAGGCAGAGTATAAATGGAATAAATAAGTAAATAAGTAAATAAATAAATAAATAAATAAATAAATAAATAAATAAATAAATAAATAAAATATAATCCACATTTTCAGCATCCACGGGGGGGGGGAGAGACTTGTATCTGATCTCCCGTGGATAAAGGATAAGATGGAGCCATGAACAGTTAAAGTGTTAGTGAACTGTTACAGTTGTGCTGTGGATACATGCTTCATGTTTTATGTATGCAGAGGAAGTGAATGACTTTTTAAATAAGACAGAGAGGCCACCATCCTATACACACTTAAGTGCAAGTCATTCCAATTGAACTTAGTGGCATTCCCTTCCAAGTGGATGTGTGTCAGAGTCCATTGTGAATTTCCCAATTTCCTTCTTTTCAAAGGTAGGAAGACCCTGTGGGCCAATGAAGAATTAAGCAGGGATGTTTCCTATCAAAACAGCTGTAAGAAAGTTAGATTTGCTGAAAAACAAAGATTAGAAATATTTGACACCACCAAAGCGCCTGTCACTCCCCTGCAAAGTTGCTTACCATCCAGTTCTCTTCGTTCTGCTCTGAAGAAAACGCCAGTCAGGACAGTCAACATACTTCCTGAAGGCATGACGGTTGGTATATGATTGAGTTATATGACACCTGCCAGCTTGTAACAAGGATGGGTGCATGGGTATGGAATCAAAGCAGGCTTAAAAAAATAGTGGGTTGTCCCTCCATTCTGCCTTTTTTTAATGAGGAAATAAGTACAGTGGGACCTCGCCTTATGAACGTTCCTATCTACAAACATTTCGACTTATGAACGGCTTCTTTCACAAAAATTGGCATCGACTTGCGAACAGAGCCTTGACCTACGAACAAAAAAAGGCAGGGGAAAAGGACAGGAAATTCAAATTTTCCCCCGACATCGGAGGAAGCCGTTTGAGACCTCTGGAGGCAAAAAGGCAGGGGGAAAGGGTGGGAAATTCGAATTTCCAGCCCCTTTCCCTTGCCTTTTTGCTTTTTTTCTTCCCTTGGAACACATTGATCAGTTTTCAGTGCATTCCTATGGGAAATGGTGCTTTGACTTAAGAACTTTTTGCCTTAAGAACGCAGTGCCAATACAGATTAAGTTCTTAAGTTGAGGTACCACTGTACTGCAGTTGAGTACTTACTCCTTGGTATGTGACCAGAATCTTCCATGTATTTTAGACTTCCAATAATAAAATGTTATTTCAAGTATTTTATAAATCCTGCCTTAAAGATCTTATGTGTTTTAATACATTTTCTTGAGATGATTATCATTGGATTTTACTTCATTTCCAGTACTTCAGTTGAGTCTATATAGAGTACTATCAAGTTCCATACGATAATGTTCTTTATTTTTAAGTGTTTGAACATTACATGCTGTATCAGTGGCCACTATCTTACTCGTAGATGACTCTAAGAAGGCTGAAACAAATTTAGGATAAGACTATTGTTGATTGCTAGTCATCCTAGATACATATTATGTACCATGGTACTTGCCTTTTTCTAAAATATGAGTTATCCATCTAATGTGAAATGATTCATTCATTAAAGAATAACATTGCTCTTTTAAAGGAGCATCTTCACGATCCAGGGAGGGAGGGAGGAACTGAACTGCTCTCCAACTTGAACAACTGTGAACTACCGCAAACAGGTGTGTAGTCCACTTTTGAACCCAAGCTTCTTCTAATACCCTGATAACCACTGCTTATTTCCTCCAGGTATCCCTCTATGTCTTGCAGTCTTGCATGGGAAGAAATAATAAAATGATTGGAAAAAGACCTGACCTATTTGCGAAATACTTGAATGTTGTTTGCATCTGTCAGAATCGGGACTTCATGGTTAACATTATGTCATTGGTGGAGGTAGACAGAGCAGCATCTAGTCTATTCTCGATAGTTTCCTTCTCATAATTGGAAAATCTGCGCATGGGTACAGGATGCCCGGTCAAGTGCAGTCAAATCACTTGCATGCTCAACCTATCAGTTTATTAATTTTAACAGAGAGAGGATGTCTGTCTGCATCCAAGACAGGTATACAGAACATGTGTCCCTGGGATCTACCTGTCATCATTTGTAGCTAACGTGGCCCATGGTAAAAGGTGATAGAAGTTGTGATCAAGCAACATCTGGAAAGCTACGTTTCCCATCCCTGGTCAAAGATGTTAGGTGTGCTCCACTGAGAGAAGAAAAATCTCTGTTTTTTTAAAGATAGAAGGAGTAATTTGATTGTTGCTAAAGAAATCTAACCTTCACCTAAGTGACTTTTTAATCATTATGGACAAGTGGATAGTGTTGTTCGTCTGGACAATAGCATTGAAAAGTACTGGGCAGGCAAATCCAGTCACTCTTGGGTGAATCTGATTAGAACCATTTCAGTTTGCTTTGGTTCATATATACTGCCTTTGGTGTATTGCTGGATGACTTTTGACTAAGAGAGGAGAAGAGAGCATCTGTATTAGCGGTCCGAGATTTCTCGGTGGCCTTCATTACCATTAACCATTGTATGTATTTGTTTAAGTTACCACAGTTGGATGTGAGTGGCACTGATTGCCAGTGGTTTTCCTCCGTACACACCCTGATGGCCATTTCCAGACGATGGACCTGGGGACTACTGTGCATTCCACTGACAGTCATATTTCTGCAGAGTCCTACTTGTTTCCTGGTGCAGTTCCACATGGAGCCCCTTGAGAGGAGTCATCTGCAGATCTGGTTTGAACTTATCCCTGGCATGCAGATGACACCAACCTCCTTCATCTCTTGGAGGTGAAGTTGTGAAGGTCCTAAACTAATGCGTGGCTGTAGTCCCGGTTAGATGGACGCAAATAAAGAGGCTCAGTGCAGACAAAATAGTTTGTCCATGTGGATGGATAGCCTGCTGGTCTTTTTCATGCCAGATGAAAATCTTTCAGGTCTTTTAATAACTCATATCTGTGCTGAGATCTACAGATCTTGATTTTATGCTCTCTCTTTTTGGCTTGTTCTTGTTTGTGCGGTATAAGGCACTTGGAGAACTTAATGGGGTGATTTGCAAATGTAAAAAAATGTTATCAGAGAAAATTAGTGAGAAATCTGTTAGCATACTTCAGTTACTCATAATGTATGAACACCGTCACAGAAAGAAGTATTGGAGCAATAGAGGAAGTGAAGCAATGCGAGAAAGAACTAGATTCTGATATATCAGATAAACATCTTCCAGTGGATATTCCTGCATGCAGAGAAGACAGAGTTCCATTGAGTCCATCAGGCTCAACAGAAGAAGATTTTCCTCACATAACACCTATCAAACAGTCCTTTTCCCAACCAAATTTTGACGATGATGATAAGGTAAGCTGGCTTCATGTATTTATGGATTTCTTTCCTCTCCACATGCTTCAGTTTTCCATAATTGTCTATGTTTGCAGAAAAGTGTAGTCAACTGGAAATTCTGTTGAATGCCTCTTAAAATGTCACTTTGTTTTACTACATTTCCCAGAATTCCCCAGCTAGTTTGACCAAGAGATTCCAGATGTGGTCCAAAAAATAACTTTTCCACATGAAACACTGAATTGATTGTACAGTCTTGAGTCAGTTTTCAACTGAAAAACTGAAGCCTTGATTTTGGAAACAGATTGCCAGAACACTCACAGTTGGGACGAACAATTGCCAGCCCATAGCGTTGCATGTAATAATTTCCTCACTGAAAAATGATATGCAGCTGTTGTTCCTGTTCCAATATGCTGGCATTCAGAAGTCAGCAGACACAGAATGAATGCAGGCAAACATATCCAAACTTGCATTTTTGCCCAATCATTTGAAACCAGGAAGTGAACTGAAGTGTGCAAACCGTGGAATGATGCCAGAATGAGTCTCTAGTTTATGACATTTTTTTCTTGAACTATATTTGATTGGGATCAGTTGTGTAGGAGTCTTTTGCCCAGATCCATGCACGAACGACCACATTGACCTATTCCCATTCTGAAGCTGGAAGGGCCAGGTATCTCTGATTTAACTCTTAACTTGAAATATACGATGCTGTTGGGGTTTGTGGTGTTTGGGGCTTGTGTGTTTTCGTTTTGTTAGCAGTATATTGTGAATGTTCCTTCCTTGCTGCAGGACCAAGGATCACTGGAGGAAGTGGTGAGACCTGAATGCTCTACAAGCCCTGATTTGCAAGGTGAAGTAATGCCTCTGGGTTCCTATGCTTAATGTATCTCATTATCCAAAGATAGAAACTTAGTTGGTATGTTACATAATACCGGTGTGAGGTAGGAGACTGCTGCCTTCTAGTTTGGTCCCACAGTGGACAAGTGAGGTCTGTAAATAAGTACCAAATGGTTGGATTATTTCCAGTGCCGGTATTCTTGGTTTCCAGAGAGGGACAACTTTGAATTATGGCATTGTAAGTGATGATAAACGTAGACAGCATCTTAAAAAGCAGAGACATCACCTTGCCGACATAAGATCCGCATAGTCAAAGCTATGGTTTTTTCAGTAGTGATGTATGGAAGTGAGAGCTGGACCATAAAGAAAGCAGACTGCCGAAGAATTGATACTTTTGAATTGTGGTGCTGGAGGAGACTCTTGGGAGTCCCCTGGACTGCAAGGAGAATAGACCTATCAATTCTAAAGGAAATCAACCCTGAGTGCTCACTGGAAGGACAGATCCTGAAGATGAGGCTCCAATACTTTGGCCATCTCATGAGAAGAGAAGACTCCCTGGAAAAGACCCTGATGTTAGGAAAGTGTGAAGGCAGGAGGAGAAGGGGACAACAGAGGACGATATGGATCGACATGTCATTGAAGCGAGCAACATGAATTTGACCAAACTTTGGGACGCAGTAGAGGACAGGAGGGCCTGGCGTGCTCTGGTCCATGGGGTCACAAAGAGTCAAACACAACTAAACAACAACAATTCAGACTGGTTAATGGTGTTTGTTTGCCAGTAGCTGTGGGACAATAGTGTCCCTACATGTTCCCCACCAGTCCCTTAATGGTCTACATTTATGCCTACTGTAACTTGAATCATTCTGTTAGATATTAAAGTACCTGGTCTGTCAATAAATGGGAATACTGAAAACAAAGTTGTAGTTAGTAATTACTCTGGCCAAGTCCGCCGTTGACCCTTTGAATCAATGAGACTTGTGAAATCATCTGTGAAGATTCTAAATCATCCAGGTGTGGCTGTCTGGAAGTTTATTCATGGCAACTGGACTTCTTTCTTGTTAGGTTGAAACATTTTGCTACTCATCCAAGTAGCTTCTTCAGTCTGAAGAAGTTGCCATGACTCAACTGCCAGACATCATTTATGTAATTGATCCAGTAAGTCTCCCTGGACCATTGGACTTAGCAGGAGTAAATTCACAACATGAACATGATCTTGCTCTATGCAGACTTATAATGTTTTCTCTTGATCATAACTAATTATCAAGATGCTTAGGTATAATGAGGAATGAGCAATGGAATGATTGTAACCATAAGCTTTCAAAATTCTTTAAAAAATATAGAGCAGTAAGCTAGCAAATATACACATAACATCTGATTTAGAGTATCAAAGCCTTAGTCATAATGTGAGTATCTCATTTTTCAGAAACAAAGAACAGCTCCCCTGATCTGCAGGCTACTTACACTAGGATTACCAGGTCGTGTACTGAAGTTAAGGTAAGTTTATTCTTTTTTTTTTAACCAATGAGTTACTCATTTTGATAGGTAGGTAGGTAGATAAATGAATAGATGGATATGCACACCTTTACATTGTTTCTGGATTTCCTCTCTACTCTGAATTAACAGTTATTTAATGTCTTATTTATGATTATCTCTCAACAAATTATTACTAGCTTTATAGCTGGTGGCAAATGAAGGTCTATATGACATCTCTTGTGTGATGTCTGTGATACTAATAATTATAACTGTGCAAAGAAATAGTAGAAACAGTGGACCACCTTATCTGTGGCTGCAAGAAGGCTGTGCAAATACTTTTTTTTTCTTTTTTGGGAGGGGCATAATAAAGTTACAGTGATGGCGTGCGGGAATATCTTTAAGAAATAGACTAGTGGCCAAAAAGTGGAGGGACCACAAAACTGGAAAACATGTTGAAAATGGAGAAGTCAACATAGAATGGGATTTTGATATTCAAACTCACAACAAGCCTGATTTGATTATTGTTGAAAGGACATGGGTCTGGATAGTAGAACGGAAGAGAAGGAATGTGAAAAAGATTGTCAAATACAAATGCTGAGCGATTACGTCAAAAGAAGACTAAAACAGTTCCAGTTATAACTGGCACTTTATAACCAATACCAAAAGGTCTAGAATACCATTATTGTGCTCTGGGTGTAAATGAGATCATGATATACCAGGTGCAAGAAGGCTGTCTTACTTGGAACAGCACATATTTTAAGGAAATACCCATTAGTGACCCAATATTTGAAGAACTAAATCCAGCCAACAGGAACTTTTTAGGTTCTTTATTTTATTTTATTTTAAGAGTTGTAAAGTAGCCTAACAGAATACCTTTCAATATATTTTTAATAGTCCCTATAAAATGCAGTTCCGACTCATAGCAACCTGGATCTTACATTCTGACTGTGTAATATGCGTATTTCCTGACAGCGTGTCAGTGGAAGAGAGAAAATAAATCTCAGCCCAGCAAAGAAGCCACAAGCCAAAAAGAATCTGAAGCGCAAATCCAGTGGAAATGAGAACGCCAGCCCCACAGCAAAGTCTTCTCATAAAAAGACTCCAGTGAGTAGCATTGTGCATTGCCTTCATCAACAGTGTAAGGATGGCTGTTTGTCTTTGTCAGTGTATTGTAGCTGCAAATAAATGTTTATTTATTTTATTTGTACCCCGACTATCTGGTCCTGCAACCACTCTAGGCGGCTTCCAATACAACATAAAACAACTAATAAAAATAACACAAGAATTATTGCACAAGTATCTTCCAATAACAATTTACAAGACGGAAAAATAGAGTAAAGAATAAATAAAGAAAATAAAAAGAAAAGCTTCAAGTATTAACTGGAGGGAAGGCCTGAATAAACATCCATTTAAATAACCCATGTTGTGGGTTATTTAAATCTTGTTGAGTTGTCAGGGTCAGACATCTGCACCAAAATCTTCAGTGACTTTTTATAGTTTTTAACAAGCAAAAATCTTTATGTTCTTACTGAAAAGATATAGAGTTCCCATCACAGTAACAAGTACATTGCTGTATCAATCAGACAGGATTGTTTTTAAAAATACGGCTACTACTTAGAATGTTGGTTACAAACGCTATTATGGAAGAGGTATTCTTTTTGCTATTATCTTTCAAATTAGCCTAAATGTTTGTTTTAGGAAGTCTGCAGACAAGATGTCTTCCCATAATATGGTACAAGTGTGTTAGGTCTCGACCTGCAGGCATAGGAACTGCCTCCAGTTCTGTTTGCTTCACTTTGAGTACTATACCAATTTTCAAGGACCTTTTCTGCTCTTTGTTATCTTCTCCAGCACTTGGGGTGCACCATGTTTTTGAGATACTTGTCAGAGCACAGCTACCCTAATTCTTCTTCTCTGTGGATGTGGACGTAGTATTCAGTAGATCAGAGTCTTATTATTTACATACGTTGGCCTGTGTTAAATAGCACAACTCAGCCGTGAATTCTCACCAGCTGAACAGTCAACACTTGCAGGCCTATATAGTTTGCATGGAATCTTAACAGGATGTTTTGTGATCGCTTCTCACTGTTTTCAGGCTAAGAGACAGAAAGTTTTTGGAAAGAGGAGGAAGAAAAAGAAGGAGCAGAAAGCACTGTACGGCCCACGAGAGATTGTGTCGAAGATGCCCCCTTTGAGTCCAATTCCTGAGGCGAAAGAAGAGCTCTCCATGGTGTCATCTTATCGAAGCACACCAACATCACACCGTTCCATCCTTGGTACGTAAGCCTGTTTTGTTTCTCCAGTTCCCATCAGTGACAAACTGGAGGTACAGTTGATTGGTATTTCATACTATAAGCAAGTTAGTCCATTTCCATCATGGCACTTAGGTATTTTGGCCGAAATCCTGTTGCTGTGTTATATAAAAGGCATGACTTTTGGAAGAAAAGTATTGAAAGTTAAGAAATCTCCATGCGCATTATCTGTTGCATGCCATGTCTCCTTATGAGAGCCTTACAATATCCAGCTTAACAAAATGTGGACTTCAGCGTTTGAATTTTATTTGTTCCATCCCCACAGTCAACAGTTTGAACACATATTGGTTTGAGCTGAGACGACAATATTTTTATCCTGTGCTGTTTTGGAGGAATGCTGGTGCAGAGAAGCAGAGGAGACGTGCTTGGTTGTCAACAGGTTGTTCCATCTTGGTGGACATTGGAATTCTCACTGAAGTCGGCTAATACAAAAACTATAGATGAAATTCCTGGCCCTGAAACTAAGCATGTTGCTAGCCCTCAGTTGATGGGAATACTGGGTCCGAGAATGCAAGGTGTTTTTTTGTTTGTTTGTTTGTTTTTTGTCGCCTCTGTGTTTCTTTTAATCCTGGCGCATGGGCTTATAAGTGATAAGTTAGAGAGCAGTGAGGCAAGTTCTAAAAAAAAGAGCTTGCATCTTGGCAATGAAAATACAGTCTGTTTTCCTCTCTAATTAAAATTTTGTCTCAGATGATTCCAGCTCTAACCTCCTGCGTGCAAAATCATTGAATGGACCTGCTGAAAACGGAGTGCTGTGTTTTGATGAAGGCAATAACAACTGCCTGGATCTTCCTAATGGAGAGGATCTGGTGACAAGCCCGCCCTCCCAACTTCAGGATGGTGCTGCAAACGATATGAAGAAAATTGTTCCTCTGGACTCCCCTGAAAACAGCTCTCTTGAGAAACAGAAGTGTGCCTTGCACGAAAACAAACTGGTGTTGAAAAATGACTGTACCTCAAATGAGGCTGAGAGGCAGAGGGTGCCAGAGGTACTAAACCTGAGTGGAATGGATCAAAATAGCAAGGCCAAAGGAGTCTTGCCTTTTGCGGTTGGTTCTGAAAGAGATCCGATGAGGGGAAAAGATGCTGTGGATTTTAAAAGATTCCCACGAAGAAGCAGAAGACTCACCTGCTATCGTTCAAGTGTCGAGGCTTTTCAGTCTGAAACACCTGGAGATGATGTAGCTGAAAATAATACAGAAGAACTACCTCCTGTGGCAGATTACCCTATATGCTTAAAGAATTTAGAGTGCTCTGTAGAAGACAGATCCAGACATGTGAGACGTAGCATGAGGCAACATAAAGATACAGAAAACAAGGGGCTTGTTTGGATTCAGATACCTGATAATAATATGAGAGGCCAAGCACCCCTGAACGCTCCTTCTAAAGCCAAGAGAAGAAAGTCCTTCGGTCCTCAAGGATCAGAGCTGCTTCACCAAATGCAAATACATTGCGTCCCGGGGCTCTTTCCACGGAATGAGGAGCAGGAGAATGCACATGTTGTGACTGGCCCTCGGGAACCCAAGCGAAGGAGGAATAGCATGTGTGTGCTGAGTCCTAAGGAAAATGAAAACGTCTTGCGGGTTCAGCGAAACAGAAGAGCAAGCCTGGGGTACAGAAGTGACCTCTGCTACCGGAAGGATTATGAAGCAAGAACATTCTTCAAGAACCAGCCTGTTGTTTGATTTAGACTGCTCCAGTTCAAAAGGTGAACGTTCACTATTCAACTAGCTAAGTTATCATGACTCACCCAGCATATACCACTAGATAGTTGGATATTTGCATTTTTGAAAATCTAGATAAGACTCCATCTTCCTTACTTGTCTAATTTGGGGGGAAAGAATTATGGACTGTAGCTGAAAACAAAAATATGGAAGAATATACAAATAAAGTGGGTACTTTCCTGACGTCATTGCAAACTTAAATGCCCAGTTGATGACTGAATGTAGCTGGCAAGCCCCACTCTAATTTAGTTACCTTCTGAAATCTCCTCTGGCAGGTTCCCACTCAAGAGGCAGTGCCCCGGCTTCCCTGCCCTGCCTCCTCTGGGCACTCCCCCTGAGTGGGCATCTGCCTGAGGAGGCAGGGCTGGGAAGTGCTGAACACCTATTGAACCAGGAAAAAAACTACCAAACCAGTGGTTGGTGCCCATTTCTAACTGCAGCCTTGGAAGTTGTTGGAAACGCCAGCCAACAAACTCCCTTGTGTTTTATTGTGTTTGAAGACTGCAACAAAAATGGTGTACATTTTTCTTTCAAAGAAACAGAAACAAATATTAATGAATGATAGCTCATTGGTCTAAACTGTTTCTAATATTGTTGAGAGGTGAAATACTTAGGTTCTTCATCATGCTCTCTAGGATTCATACAAAGGGGTTTTGCACCTGCATATACAGTAGCGTGCATGGATGACCATGTCTGAATAGCTGGTTTCTTACACTAACTTGTAAAGAAATTCAAGGCTTGGTGTACCATATAGTCAGATCCCATGGATGTTTCTAGAGCAGTGGTTCCCAACCTTGGATTCTCAGATGTTCTTGGACTACAACTCCCAGAAATCCTGGCCAGCACAACTAGTGGTAAAGGCTTCTGGGAGTTTTAGTTCAAGAACATTTCGGCACCCAAGGTTGGGAACCGCTGTTCTAGAGTCATAGATTTGTATTAAAAAAATACTCATAATGATCCATTGTGTATCTTTTATTCTGTAGCATTTTTTACTAGTTTGAAACTACACCGATTGCTAAAAGTAGGCAATCTATGTCTTTCTAAACGGAGAGCTAAAATATGACCAATTTGTTTCAAGTTGTAATTTTCTTCTCTTTCAGGGCCTGTATCCTGGGTATATCAGAAGAGGGCAGTATGACATGACTTTTACAAATTATTTTTTGAAGTTGCTTTTTGTTTTGCGGAAGACAGTGGATCCATGATTGAAGTCATATGGAATTAAAAATAAACAGGCCTGCCATCCACCTGAAACGAGTCTACATTTTAGTTTTGCTGCAGACAAAGGCCCAATAAGCTGCTGCCCATTCAGACCTTTGTTTCATTTCAGTGAGACACATGTTAAGCATATGCTTAATTTTCTCATTGATAACAGCTGAAAAGTAGGAAATGTTTAACATGGATTGAATTATATGGAGCTGATATAAAACAAAGCTAAACCCGGCTAAATTTGCTATCAGTTGCTGAAAGTGAAGGAAACGGCTGAGAAGAGAGACATTAATATTTCATTTATTCACTGGCCAGAATCCTATAAACTGAGAACGGAATACCCTTTGAAAGTGATCATTCCGGCAGTCTGTCGCATGCTCAGCAGAGAGCTAATTCTGAATATCACTTTCATGAATCTTCCCAGGTGTGTGGTATCTTGCAACAACAGGATTTTGGTCGATGGCTTTGAATATTGTTTATTGAACTGTTTGTTTCCTTCCATAAGTAAATGTGGTTGGTGGAATCATTAGGGGATTATGTCCCATTACTTTTTCCCTTTGTTGTTCTAGCCCATTATTGTACCAGTACTTTCTCCACAAGATCCCAGTATATCTGAGTGAAAACAGATTTGTTCAGGCAGGTGTTTACTCCACACTACTGCAAAAACTCTGCCATCCTCAGCAATTCAACAGTTGAGGTGCTCTTTATTTTCCCAAGAGGATTTTTTTAAACCAGTTTCCCCATTACATATCTGATGACATGGGAACAGCCATTTTTCCCCCGGCATATACCGGACCATCTTTTTTGTATGAAAAACATCAACCCATGTAAGTATCTTTCTAAGACTTGAGAGAAAGTTGCCCCATCATTTGTAAAGGAAAGATGGATATCAGATTCAATATTTGTACAGTTGATGAGAAGCAAAACGTCCCCATGAGTGAAGTTCCTTGTTATTTTAAGGATGTCCAAGTTCGATTGCAGACAAGAACTCCAGTCTTGTCCGACACCTATCACTGGTGTGGTAAACGCCACAATAGGTCTACAGCAGTGTTACTCTACAACAGGAGAGCAGAGAGGTGGAGACCCTTTAACTCCCCTTGGCTGCTGTTTTGTTGCTTGTCACAACTGGAGTAGGCCCATTGTTTAAGTGGGATTTGTATACATGTTGATTACTACTCAGGAATCAAGTCAGTGGGTCTATTCTCTAGGAATAGGATAGTGGCTTATATCTTGAGGAATTCATCTCTCATAACCCTCCTACAGTGATGGCTTTGGAGCAGTTCGTCCACACTTCCTGCTAAAGTTCAAGATGCCCATTCTAGTTCCATTTCACATCCTTCATTCTGCCCTGCAACCTGCCCTTATCCTCGGTATTAAGACACATCCTCTGTCCCCATCCACCAATGATCACGTACTGAGTGTCCTGCTAGTTGCTTTTCTGCCAGGAGTTTTTTGAACCCAATCTCGATTTGCTGCCAGTGTACAGTAGAACATGAAACAGTGTGTTGTTTCTTCATGCATCAGCTTCAGCCTTGGGTTTTTCTTTCCAGTTCTGCTGTAGATCTGCAACTTGGTATTGCAAATCATTTCCCCAAATCATTTCTCTACCTGGAGAGCTAATGTTTTGCCCCACAGGCTTTTAAGAAGCAGAACAATGCATTTATTTTTAAAAGCCTTCCAGTGTGTGTTGTTGTAGTAGCAGTCTTTTGTTTTTCCCACTACAGGACAGTTTCATGTGATCTCCCCCCCCCCCCAAGCCAGTTCTGTGTATTTTAATTCTCTGTGTTAAATGGTTTGATTTTTATAGTCTTGAAATGTTTGTAAGCTATCTAGAGCATTTGATTGGTATCGTGGGAAAGAAATAAATACCTTTTTCCCCTTTAAAAAATGGTTTTGCATTCCACTCTTTATGATCTGAGATTTGCAATACTTTAAATCATTCTGTTTTTGCGTGTTTCTATTTTATGGGTTAATCCAGCGTTAGTCACCAATAGAATAGGCCCATTGAAATGAATGGGGCTTGTCAGTTATAAGTAATGTAGTTTCTATTAATTTCCGTGTGTCCGTGGTTGGAATTTTAGATTTACCACTTTTTAAAAATGTTATTTTGTTTGTTTGTTTATTGTTTGCTGTGTTCACATTTGGAAGCAAGGAAAAGGACCTGCCCGTGAGAAGATTTGAAGTCGAAGTGCTGGTCAGAATTGGCAAGAGAAGGTTGATTTTGCTGTCACCGGTGCAGAGATGTGGGTTGTGTTAAGACTTGGCATGTAGCTCCCTCCAGTTCTGGTAATCATCCAGCGGTAGAAGCTGTAACCTGAGCAAGGTTGAATCTAAATGGAGAGCTTGAAGCATAAATAGTGAGAGAGCTGAGACCCATAGAGCACTTATGGGGAGAAGGGGTATTTAGGACCATTGTACCAGAGAGGAGTGAGCAATTATCAAGGGACCCCTCACATCTGAACGGTGTGCAAAGTCAAACATTTCATCCAGTGACCACACGTCTCTCTGAAACACTGTTCCTTTGAGGAATCAAGAAATGCATACTTTGTGGCTCCTTTACAACTCTTAGCCCCTGTGGTTACCCTATAGCTGTTTTTGGGTAAGCCCACCTGCCTCCCATATGGAAAATCTGGAGAATCGCCAAGGAAAGGACGAAACTTGAGTTTTTTCGGTTGACGCTTTGAAAGGGCTGCTTCACCTCTGACATTTTCCTATGTAGGTGCAACTCCTGAATGGGTCAGAAATGTGGTCACTGTTGTGTGTGTGTTCAACACAATGTTTTTTTTCTCTTGCCCAGATATAATAGACCTATTCAAACTAAAGATGGTTCTCTTCCTAAGGTTTGTACCAATAATGTGTGAAGTAATCCCTTCTTACGAAGTCGTTGTTGAAGGGGAATAAAAATACTTCATTTCCAGTTAAACTACTAATTCATCTATTTGCAGCAAAATGGCTCTGGAAGTATAAAATGTAAATACCGTATTTTTCGCTCCATAAGACGCACCTTTCCATAAGACGCACCAATTTTTTAGAAGAAAACAG
Source organism: Pogona vitticeps (assembly GCF_051106095.1). Lineage (NCBI taxonomy): Eukaryota > Metazoa > Chordata > Lepidosauria > Squamata > Agamidae > Pogona > Pogona vitticeps. The sequence continues at coordinate 6,477,035 of NC_135790.1, forward strand.
GAAAATATAATCTGTTTTCTTTGCTCCATAAGACGCACAGACTTTCCACCCCCGTTTTGTGGGAAAAAAGTGCGTCTTATGGTACGAAAAATACGGTACCTATATGGTAGGTTTTTACACTTAAGAGAGGACAAATTCCTTTAAGTAGTGTTTTGCTGACCCATTTTAGGTCTCGACAGCTGTTAGGTCTGCAGTGCTTCTTGGTAAGGGGAATAATCTCACAGATGGCAGGTTTTCAGAACAGATAACGGCACTAGTTCTGGCTATTGCTGGAAAAGCCTTGAAACGCTAATGGAAGAACTTTGAGGTTTCTCTTGTAAAGTCTGCCATAGCTGCAGAAGATTGTCAACTGGAGGGTCTGCAAGAATTTGTAATGTTCTTTTCTCCTTAAAATGTGTACATACTATGGTACCCCATAAGAGACTTGCTGCATTTGGTGTCGATGCAAGTTTACCAACTTGTTATATAGAAGAAAGATGTGTTTTGGACTGCAACTTTCATCACCTCTCACTGCTGGCTAAGGCCAATCAGAATTGGAAGACAAAATCGTATGCATGGCTACTCTTACCGAGACTTGAAGGAAAGTTCATCTACTTCACTCTCCCTTTAGAACACGAAAATTTGCAAGCCAAGACAACTGGTTCCAGGTTGTACAGTACTTATTACATGCAATGCGGTATTGTAAGGTGGGATCCTGCCAAGGTGATTTGCAGAAGAACTTAACTTGCACAGGAATCATAATGGTGTCTGTGGCACTCTTGTCTTACATGTATAACTCAGAAGGGGTCCGTTGTTCAATAGCAATAATTCAAATGGCACTGGGTTCAGTCCTTGGCATCTTTGGTTAGAAAAAGTTGGCTACCAGGAGGCAAGACTGTTTTATCCCACTTCAGACTGTTTCTCCATTTAGCCTAGATTATTGTGTACTCTTTATCAGCCATACTCCAGGTTTTCAAGCAGAAGTATTCCCCATCATCTGCATAGCCAATCCCTTTCACTGGAAATTCCGGAGAATGCATTTCTGGATGAAAAGCAGGTACCCCTTTCTCTGACCTCAACAGGGTTTTGCCCCCTGATCGTCTCCCAACCACTATATAAAAAGGAACTTCTTAGGCAACTGTAGATTCTGAATCACTTTAATTTATTTTTTAAAGCAATTCCTGATTTGGTCATTAAGAAAGCTTGGCAAAAGTCACTGTTAGCCATCTGGTCCTATCTCTTCACAAGAATGAAGACAGCCCAGTCAGTATCATGAATGTTTTTATAGCTGTCCTTAGCCCTCTTCTGCCAAAACAATTCTAGATATGTTAAAATTAGATCGCAAATGTTTTCTTCGTTTTCGTACATGTGGAAATGGGTTGTTTGTGCAACTGCAACATTGTCAAAATAATGATGTGACTCTCCTCTTGTAGGCAGGATGTCACTGTGCCTATGCTAGCTTTGGATGCAGCTACTCCAAACAGTGAGGCTATGTTGCCACCAAAGTGGTCCCCAAGGGTCTTCAGCCATTATGGCCCATAGTTGTGTTGTATGTTTGGAGGTCTTTCTGCTTGCTTGCCCACCCATATTTGGAATAGCATTTACTCGGGATAAATGGTTGCTGATCCCATAATGAAAAATAAGCAAAGAGAAGGGAAAGTTCCTTTTTATTTGACTACAGTTCCCAGCCAGCTTGGTCAAGTTGCATTCTTCAAAAACTGACTCTAGCCAATGCCAAGAAAAGGATGCGTGAGATCCATGCAATTTGAACTGGACTCAGAAGTCCGGTTTCGCTAGAAAGACCGATCCAGAATCATGGCATGTCCTAAGAAGAACAAGCCTACCAGACCAGTTTCCCAGTGGCAATGAATACTCTTCCCAATGGCTGGCTGCCAAAGGCTGTTAAAATGGAGGGCTTCCCACAGTTCTTGGCATACAGCAGATATACCACGGCGAGAATCTAGGCCATTCTGCCTAAGCAAAGTCCCATTCAATTCCTCCACCAACAACTCCAGAAAGCTGTATTACTAAACCTGAACGGCATTCAGGGAATGGATAGTATGATTGTCGTAATTCCTTTCTGGAACTGAGCAGATGTGCTGACTGTTTGGCCTGCAGTTGGGCACGAGTATCCGTTATCCTTCTACCATGACTTCCAAAACAGGATGTTCTTAGGGCTAAAGAAATCAGCTTGCATGATCAGTGCCAGATGAAATGTTAAAAGGCAGCAGTGGTGGCTACTCAGATGTTGAGCTTTTACATCTCCAGAATCTGTTGGACACCAAGCTGGCTCCTGGTGAAGAGAACAGTAGTTCATTAGTATTTATAGGGAACTATGGTATGTTCCCTAGTCTTGAATTAGAGCCGTGGCCATGCTGTCTGAGAGATTCTGGGAATTGTAGCTGAAGAATGTAACTTTTCCCAGCTCTGGATTCCAAGAACTTCCCATGGATGCCAGGTTGTTTCTATATACAATCCATCCTTCCCGACATTGGAATTCACATTTACTTGGACGCAGAAGAAAGGATTTAATTGCCCCACCAGCCTTGTGGGAAGGCATAACTTTGCCTTTGACACTTAGACAAGAAGGCTAATGTATTAGTTTTGTAATTAAGCTTTGTAAATTGTGCATAGCAGAGCAATTAACTACTTGAACCAGTCTTTGGAGAGTTGAGGGCTCTAACCCAAGTGTGCGCTGGAAAGGAAGGCAAATGGAACATATTCCCTTACTGAAGCTGAAAAAAAAACTTGGTGTTAGTTTTGGGTGATTTCCAGTGACCTCTTGACTCTCCGCTTCCTGCCCCCTGCACAGAGTTGGAACTGGTCAGTAGTAATTCCCGCCCTCCCCCCCCCTTTTTTTTAAAGGCAAGAGAGGACAGCTATAATGAATGGCTTTTATTGTGCAATATTTCAAAACCGTTTGACTGAGTTCGGATGGAATGGAAACTGTTCGACCCGGCAGCAGTTGCCAAAACAAACACGACATATTCCCCAAACCTGGATGTGTGCTTCGCTCAAACTGGCAGTCGTTAGAGTTAGGGCTGACAATTTTTGGTCCCGTGTAGTTACTGAGTTAAAGCCAAAGAAAATACCAACCGGGGGGGGGGGGAAGAGATATTAATATATTTATAAACACAGTATGCAGGTAATAGGGTCTCTTTTTCAAAAGATAAGGTATAGAAACTAATTAAGCTACAGTCTACATTTCAGAATACTTTCAAATTGTGTGATTACCTTTCTTTCCCATCTTTAAATGACCGCCTTCTCTCAAAGGGTGTCTCTGCAAAAATGCATATTTAAAGTTGTTCCCTGGTGGGCAATAAAAACCTAGTGGAGAATCGGAGATTTAAATTTTAGGGACTACCAGGCAGATGAAAAATCCTACAAACATTTAACTTGGGCAAGGCTTGCCGTCATTCCCTTGACAGACGCTTTCTCTTGACTGTTTCCAATTCCAGGAAAGCTTGTTTTTAAATACCCTCCTTGTGATCGTCTTAACTGCTGTTTTCTGCCACTATAAATCAATTTGGTGAAGAGCTTGTACTGTTCAATAAAAGAAGGGGGGGGGGAGATCACGTAATGCAACATCAGGTTTTATAGCATAACAACTATATTTATTAATAATAACTTACAATTTATTGGTACAAAGCCTCCAAGGACAGATGTGAGCTCACAGACTCCGAATGGATACTATGCCAGAATTATATATATATATAATTCTGACATCCCGCATTCCAAATAAAATTGTGAACAAATAAAATGGGAAAAATCTAAATTGTATGGACCCTCCAGATGTTGCTAGACTGCAGCTCCTACAGTACTTTATCATTAGGTTTTCCAGGTAAGGCTGGTGGAAAAGCAGTCCTAAGAGCATTTGAAAGTCCCCGTTTGCCCACCTCTGCTCTAAATTATTTTACCAACATAGTGAAACCTAGTCTGTTGCCTTTTCTGACACCCCGACCCCTATTCAATTAATAAAACTAGACTCATGAACAACAAGATCCTCCCTAATGTTGCACTATGACTCCTGTCAGCCTAACACAACACAGCGAATGTTGGAGGCCTATAGCAGTGAAACACAAAACGCACAAATAATTAAAAAAAAAAACAGAGGAAATGCCAAACGAAATACAAATTCAAACTCATGGACCATTGAGAGCATAGTGCGTATAGTGTCTAGATCAAGGGAAGTGATAGTACCACTCTATTCTGCTGTGGTCAGACCTCACCTGGAGTATTGTGTCCAGTTCTGGGCACCTCAATTCAAAAAGGATGTTGACAACCTGGAACGTGTCCAGAGGAGGGCGACCAAAATGGTTAAATGTTTGGAAGCCATGTCCTATGAGGAGCAGCTTAGGGAGTTGGGAATGTTTAGCCTTATAAGAAGAAGGTTGAGAGGGGACATCATAGCCATGTTTAAATAAACATAAACAGTGCTGTCCTCTGAAGATGCCGGCCACAGAGACTGGAGAAACGTTAGGAAGAACAATCTTCAAAACATAGCCAAAGAGCCCGAAAAACCCACAACAACCATTTAAATATTTATTTATTAAATTTATACCCCACCCATCTAGACCGAAGTCTACTCTGGGTGGCTAACAATAAAAAAAATTATTTGAAAGGATGTCATGTTGAAGAGGGGACAGGTTTGTTTTCCAGGGCTCCAGAGACTAGGACACGAAGCAATGGCTTCAAACTACAGGAAAAGAGATTCCATCTGAACATTAGGAAGAACTTCCTGACGGTCAGAGCTGTCCGGCAGTGGAATAGGCTGCCTCGAAGGGTGGTGGAGTCTCCTTCTTTGGAGGTTCTTAAGCAGAGGCTGGTTGGCCATCTGTTGGGAGTACTTTGATGGATGTTCCCGCATGGCGAGGGTTGGACTGGATGGCCTCAGTGGTCTCTTCCAACTCTATGACTCTATGATAGTGTCATGGGAGAAGGATGTCATTTAAAACTCAGATTTCACAGGTCTCCTGAAGGCCAAGAGAGGGAGCCCAGCATAAAGTCCACATGTGGCACATTCCAAAGCGTTGTGGCCACCACTGAGAAAGCCCAGTTTTTGGGATAGTTTTCTGGGCCTCTCTTGGCATAGCCACCTGCAGTAGCTGTGAAGCCCAGGCAGAACAGGGGGCCTGGAGTGATGATCTTAGGGAGAGATGCTCCAACATGTAGTGAGGTCCCAAACCCTTGAAGGGCCTTATAAGTTTGCACCAGCAATTTGAATTTTTCATGGAAGCAAACAAGAGGATAGGTGACTGTCTCTCCAACCTCGTGACAATAACCTAGTAGTCAGTTTAGAGTTTTCGTTTAGAAAAGGAAAAAAATGTTTCCACGTTTTAGAAGAAGTTTGGAAATGTTGTTTTTGGGATGATTCTCCAGTTTTCCAGGCTTGCGGGGGGGTGTTGCTGGGAAATTGTGGTCCCCAAAGTACGATTTCCAAGCTTTCAGCTCAAATTCAGATAAATGGGCAGCTTATGTAAGCGTTGGCCCCACCTGCTGTTAAATCTGCCTACGAAACTTTGTCTTGTTTTACTTTCAGATGTTTATCTCACTTTCGTCCTTCAGTGTTATTATTTTCTGGGTTGTAAAGACTATTAAAACTGGAGATGCATGAAAATAAAGCACATGTTTTCCTGACATGTTTGATTACAATAGGTAGCAGGATTCAGAAGGCTCTGTTTTTCAAGGAGCTAACATTTTCTGTAGCACTCCTGAAGCTTTTTTGCTGCTTAGTCGTTTAGTCGTGTCCGACTCTTCGTGACCCCATGGACCAGAGCACGCCAGGCCCTCCTGTCTTCCACTGCCTCCTGGAGTTGGGTCAAATTCACATTGGTAGCTTCGATGATACTGTCCAACCATCTCATCCTCTGTCGTCCCCTTCTCCTCTTGCCTTCACACTTTCCCAACATCAGGGTGTTTTCCAGGGAGTCTCTTCTTGTTATGAGATGGCCAAAATATTGAAGCTTAAATCTGCACAACAATCCTGTTAAGAAGGTCACTGGTTCAAGATTGCATGGTCAGTTTTATGACACAGTGAGGAATTAGAACTTGTCTGTTTACAGACTTGGTCTAGCCATTATTCGACCACTACTACATGGCCACAGCTGCTGAATGGGCTGCTGCTGAATAGCACTCCTGTACATTTAATACAGCCTTCCCTAATCTAAGACACCCAGGTGGCCATGATTGGGGATGATAGGAACTGGTGTCCACCCTAGAGGTAAGACACCAGGTTGGGAAGGGCTGGTTGAACCCTTTTGAGTTGTAAACCTACAATTAAGGTCTGTAAGCTGGGCTAAGGTTCGTTCTCTGCAGACACCATGAAGCCAATGGGACTTGGGTTAGTGACCAGTCCCTATGTTGTCTGCAGTTCTCTAAAGCTACCTCCAAAGTGGTATGTTGGGACTGTACGGCCCCTCGGTTTCTTTTAGGCACTTAAAATAACACATCTTGGTTGGGATCCAACCTAGAGCACACTCCATTTGAGCAGTTTGTTAAGATTCCTGAGAGTTTTACAAACCAAGGGGTACTAATAGTAAAGCAATCACTGCTGGGTGATTCCAAAGAAGTGACATTTTCTCCAGGCTGCTTTTGAAAATATATTTATTATTGTTCTTTTAACAACCCCTTTGGCGATGTCAAGTTGCTGGCCAAGCATGTTGCTCAAGGATTGTCCAGCCTCCAGGAATATGGCATAAAAATCTCACAAGCCTCTAAAACGCATGAATGTATAACTGGCGCAAAAGGTTGATTTCCAAGTACGAGGCGGTGGTTTGACACAGCCAACAATATGTGGCCACCTCATAGGCATTTTTAGGATGGCAACCTTGCATATCAGTTTTAGAAGCCCACAGGGCAGGCTGTGGTTGAAGTAACATTGCAATCAACAGGGAAGTAGTACTTATGAATTGGGTTTTATATTTGTTTATTTGTTGCACAGTTTAAAGTGTTGCACAATTTAAAATTGTGGACATGTATAAAATGCAGTGGGACTGCCATATCTGCAGGATCGGTACCCACAGCTTCACTTATCCACTGCCTAAAACTGTTAAATAAAATCCCCCAGAAATATGTGTTTCCCAGCTATATCACCAGAACTGGCTACTAGAGAGGGAACCAGAGTCAATACTATAGATAGGGTTTGCTTTTATTGATGGTTTTCAGCACCTGCAGTGGGTTTTGGAATGTGTACCCATGGATAGTCCTACTGGATAGGTAAAATTAAAAACAGATTAAAAGATTAATAATACTTTAGCATTATTATCTTGCTTATTAGCTAGGTCTTCTTTTGTACCTGTAAACTGTATGCACGTGCATGCTCCACTGACTGAATTTCTCCACAGTCACAGAAAAATTGTCCTTTATCCAAGCAGCTGCATTTTACTTGATTGTTCTTTGATCTCCCGACTTTGCTTTAGAAGCTATCAAGTGACTTCCAGATAATCCAGCCAGAATCTTGTCCTGGTGGGAGACACTCTTCAACACTCACCCATTTGGCAAGGTGTGTTGTTTTTGTTCTCCACAGGTTTAGCTGAGCCTTTTCGGGTTTAATATTTAGAGTTTGAGAAGTGTGCAGAAAAAAAAAAACTTCTCAAGCTCTAAATATTGAACTAAATCCTTGATTCTTCAGAGTACAGTACTTGGGAGAAAATGGATTTTTCCAGGAGCAACACGTTGTTGCTTGCGATCCAGCTGGATTTTCAATCACCCAAGTGTTACTCCTTACACAAAATAAACAAGGCATTTGGACAAGCCAATCTTAAGCATATTCTTCTTAGTTTTGTAGGGTATTTGGGGAGGGGGGTTGTCCCCAAATTGTAAGCCACCCTTTAAAGCAAGCTTCTTTAGAGGGAAACAAGGAGGTAACAGAAAATCATTGTAATATATTTTTTTTACAAAAAAAAGAAAACTAACAAAAGTAGTCGAATAAGCAACATTATAAGCTGAGAGATGGATAGTACATTGCACTGCTATTTCTGTTAGAAAACACTTCTCCAAGCCCTGCTTATATCCATGTCCTGAGTGAACACATGTAACATTTGCTCAGCCCCCTAAATCTTTCAGAGGTCTCCTCCGGCATTAATAGCCTTTAACAAAAATTGAGGAGAGATGTCTATCTCTCTGAATTTAACATGCGTTCAGTATTAAAAGCAGTAAGTAAGCGAATGCCCACGGCCCTTTAAGCAATATTAAGATGTTTTCTCCAGTCTTCTCCTAGGAAGACACACTTTTGAGAGGAATGTTTTCCCTCGAGCATTACATCATGAACTGGTTCAGTTCTCAGAGTAAGAAATTGGACCAAATGTTGGGGAAGTGTCTCCCGGGGAAACATACTTCTGTTGTTAAGTATTCCCATCAGAAAACATAGGAACTGCTTACATATTACTATTCTGTCCACATTTAGCCTTTCACATTACTGCAGCTGAAGATGTAAATCTCCCCACTCCCTCAAAAGGAAACTTGACCCCCTCCTGGTTGTCAGTGCTGTTCTCTCCCCTTCTCATGTGTCGTGGTGAGCTAAACTGAAATGAAAATAAAATCTTAACTCTGACACCAGAAGGTGTGTGTTCAGTTGGAGGGTCTGATTGCTAATGGAATCGCAGTTCCAAAACATCCGTTCCTTAGGAATAAAAAAATTGAAGGAAGTGTGTGTGTGTGTGTGTGTGTGAGAGAGAGAGATAGAGAGAGAGAGAGAGAGGGAGGGAGGGAGGGAGGGAGAGGGAGAGGGAGATCCCACACACACAAACCTTGGATCAAAATAAATCAGGGGCAAGCAAAGAACAGTATGGATTTAGGCAGAGCTTAGAAAAATTCCTTTTTAGACGCTAGTTCCAGAAACTAGCTCCCCCAAACTGTAAATTCCCCAAGCTTTTTTACCTTTGTAGAACAACCAATGATTATGAAGTATGTCCTGAAATTCATTCGTAGTTCCTCTTCAATTTACAAAATGGTTCCATGGGAAATCTTGTATATGGAACCATTTTGGATTATATGCATGAGAGATTTCAAGACTACCAGAACTTAGTTTTTTTAGATGTGTAATCCCATCAATGGTGTGTTTTGTAATCCATATATGGTCTTAGAGCAGCTCTCACCTGGGAAGGGTGTGCCACCTTCTTCAAGCTGGTGACCTCTCTTATCAAGAAATAGCCTTCTTTCTTTTCCACCTACCTGCTTAACGAAAAGGCTTCCACAATTGCAATGTGGCTAGAGCCAAATGTATAACTGGGGTTCTGGAGAGATTCCATGTTATCTTCCCCTTTCTCTCTCTTTCTTTCTTTCTTTCTTTCTTTCTTTCTTTCTTTCTTTATTTATTTATTTCTTTATTTATTTATTTATTTATTTATTTATTTATTTATTTATTTAGACAAACTTTTTATTTCACCCTCTGAAAGCTTGGAAGTCTCTGTTTGTGCCTTTTATTCAACTGAGTCAATTATGGAGTCAATTATGGAGTCAATTATGGAGTGAAAAAATGTTTTTCCCTCACCCTTCATAGGACCAGCTTTTGGTTGGAAATGCCTGATTCTGAAATCTCCGTCCCAGGAGGGAAAAACTTTGAGCAGCCCACCAGCACCCTACGTAGGGCAGGTTTGTGAGTAACACCTTGTAGTATGCAGGACCAGCAGGACAGCTAGAATCCTTGATATCTAGTGAAATGAGTGAAGTGAAAGACCCCCAGATTGACCAAGGTTCTGAGGATGAATTTGGCTCAGTGCAGGGTGACAGCACAGGAGAGCAGAACCCAGAACTCAGAAAATTGCTCATAGTCCAACAGCATGAACTGAGGATGAGGCAATTTGAAATGGAGGAAAGGGAAAGAGAAGAAAGATTGGAGAGAGAGAGAATGGCGTTTGAATTAAGAAAACTGGAACTGATGAACCAGAACAATAATAACAATAGGGATTCTGAGGGAGGCCATTTGTCTAAGGCTGACCTGAAGAAATTCCCTGTGTACCACAAGGGAGATTGTCGTGAGGTGTTCTTTTCCTTAGTGGAAAGAGCGTTTGTGGACTTCTCAGTGAGGGAAACTGAGAAGATGACCATCATGCGATCTTTAATCAGTGGTAGCCTGGCTGAGGTTTATGCCGAGATGCCTGAGGAACTGATGAAAGATTTTGCAGAGTTTAAGAAACTGGTGTTTGCCAGACATGGGATAAATGCGGAGCAGCTAAGACAAAGATTCAGGTCCCTCACCAAGAAACCAGAACAGACTTTTACCCAAGTGGGGGCCCAATTGGTGAGGCTGCTTGAGAAATGGCTATCGCAGGAAGGGACAGAGACCTATGAGCAGCTTAAAGACTTAATAGCACTGGAACAGTTCTATTCAGTCCTGCATGGGGAATTGAAATTCCAGGTGAGGGAAAGGAAACCGAAATCTGTGGCAGCAGCCGCAGAGATTGCAGATTTTATTTCCCAAATAAGAAAGCCCTTGGGTGAGGGGAAATCTGTAGGTAAACCCAAAGAAACCTACAGCAAGTACTCTCAGGGACCAGGGAAAAGCCAGCAAGGGGGAGGGGCCATGGTGAAGGGAAGCCCTCAGACATGAAACTAAGACCTCAGATTTTGGAGGGAAAACCAAAACAAGATGAGAGAGAATCAAAATACACCAGAAAATGTTATTTCTGTCAGGAAAAGGGTCATCTAATCTCAGAGTGTGAGAAATTAAAGCAGCTAAAAGGAATGGTGCCTCAGAATTCTAGTGGGACCAAGCCAAAAGCTGTGTTCTGTGTCCAGAAAGAGCAAGGCTCAGTGTCACTGAGGGAGCCTGTTGCCATGACTACTCAGTCTGCAACAGCTACCTCTGCTGATCAGGCTGAGGAAAATGGTCCTCTTATAGAGGTAAAGCGCTGCTTGCTGGTGAAAACAGATTCTCAGTTGTTTGAGACAGCCGGGGTGGACGTAGGAATACTTGACCGTCAGTATAGGGGGCTGCGGGACACTTGTTCCCAGGTAACCCTGTGCCATCCAGATATTATTCCTAGGGAGTTTATAATCCCAAATGAGAGCATGAAGGTGGCAGGGATTGAGGGGCAGGTAATCTCTCTGCCAGTAGCAGAGGTACCTGTCAACTTTCAAGGCTGGAGGGGAGATTGGCGGCTAGCGATTTCATCGACTCTGCCAGCAGCCGTGCTCGTGGGAAATGACCTGGCTGAACATGTGAAACGGGTGCTAGTGATTACACGCTCACAAGCCACCACAGGGACAGTTCAGGGGGGTAATGATGAGCCAGAGACGGAAGCAGAGGGGAGTTCAGAAGCTGTGGTGGAAACCTTAACCACAGACAGCAGATTTGGACAGGAGCAAAAGGCAGACGCCACTCTCCAAAAGTGTTTTGAACAGGTGACTGACGCCCAGCTAACACCTGAAACCCCAGTGAGATTTCTGGAGAAAAAGGGGATTTTATATAGAGAAACCCTGAGGAATATCTCAAAAGGGGGAGATGGGATCAGAAGTCAGCTGGTGGTACCTGAAAAGTATCGCCCCATGATCTTACAAAGGGGTCACTCTGACATGTTTGCTGCACACTTAAGGGTGAAAGGGCCCCTTGATTTGATCAAACAAAATTGGGAGCAGATCACCCAGGATGACCCACAAGACGTTGTGACATACATAGACACCTTGATGAATGACCTAAGGAGAAATCTAGAGCTGGCAGCAGAAAACCTGCAAGCTCAGAAGGTCAGACAGAAAACATGGTATGACCACAAAGCTAGAGAGAGGCACTTTGACCCAGGGGAGGAAGTGCTTTGGCTTAGGCCCTGCAGAGAGAATAAACTGCAGCTCAAATGGGCAGGACCATATAGGGTCATTTCCAAGATGTCAGACCTGAACTACCTAATAGAGCAGGAGGAGAACCAAGCAAGGAGGGTGGTTCATGTGAATGCCCTGAAACCCTACTACAGAGGGGAACAGAGGGTTTTATTCGCGATAAAAGCAGCTGAGAGTGAGGAAGCGGAATTACCCTTCTGGGAGGGTAGAGGGGAAGTAAAATACAACCCAGAGGAGGTAAAGATCAGTCCTGCACTCACCCAAGACCAGCAGCAAGAACTAAAAATGCTGCTTAGTAAATATCAACAGGTGTTTTCCAACAAGCCGGGGATAGTGAAGGGAGTGATGCATCGGATCCACACAGGGGATGCACCCCCGCAGGCAGTATCCCCATACCGAGTAACGGGACCCTATAGGGACAAGGTGCGGAAGGAGCTGGACGAGATGCTGAGGGAGAACATAATCGTCCCCTCTTCTAGTCCTTGGTCCTCTCCGATAGTCCTTGTGGACAAGCCTGATGGGAGCATTAGGTTTTGTGTCGATTACAGGAAATTAAACCGTGTAACCACTCCTGATGCCTACCCAATGCCCAGGCTAGACAACCTGATTGAAACCATAGGGGGTTGTCGGTTCATCTCATCATTGGACCTGGTAAAGGGATATTGGCAATTAAGAATTGATCCCAGGGATCAAGAAAAGACTGCCTTTTGCAGCCCTTTTGGTCTCTATGAGTTTCGAGTCCTGAGCTTTGGTCTCAGAAATGCACCAGCCACATTCCAAAGGCTGATGGACCAGACCTTGGCAGGGCTCAGTGACTTTACAGTGGCCTACATTGACGACATAGGGATCTTCAGTAATACCTGGGAAGATCACCTGATACACCTGGAGTTAGTGCTGCAGAGGTTAAGTGCAGCAGGGCTAACAGTAAAGGCCAGCAAGTGTCAGCTGGGTAGCCCGGAAATAAAATACTTGGGTCACATGGTAGGGGGAGGAGTGATAAAACCCCTGGAGGCCAAAATAGAAGCAGTTCGTGATTGGCCTAGACCCAACACCAAGAAAAAAGTCAAATCATTTCTTGGGTTGGTGGGCTACTACAGAAAGTTCATCCCGAGGTTTAGCGAGATTGCGGCTCCGCTGACCGATCTGACGAGGAAGAAGGCTGATGACCGCATCCCGTGGACCAGCGACTGTGAGGCGGCGTTCCAGAGGTTGAAGGAGGCGTTAATCAACTATCCAGTCCTGCGGGCTCCAGACTTCGACCGGGAGTTCATCATCTACACCGATGCGTCTAACAGCGGGGTAGGAGCAGTTCTGTGCCAGGAGGATGAGAATGGTGACCAGCATCCAGTGTCCTACCTGAGTAGGAAACTTCAAAAAGGTGAGAGACATTTGGCAACCGTGGAGAAGGAGTGTTTGGCCATAGTCTACGCGATCCAGAAGGCCAAGCCTTACATCTGGGGAAGACATTTTATTCTGTGTACTGACCATTCACCATTGCAATGGTTAAAGACAATGAAAACCCACAATAGCAAACTTATGAGGTGGGCTTTAAACCTACAGGACTATGACTTTGAAGTGAAGGTGGTCAGAGGGTCAGTGAACTGTGTTGCTGACGCCTTATCAAGAAGACCTGGAGAATGAAGACGGCGAAAGAACATGGACTATGTGTATATAATGATGACAAAAAGTTAAATGTACCTGTGGTTTTTTTGAATTGGTTTGTATGAATAAAGGTAAATTGATGTAATTTTAATGGTAAAGGTTTAAATGCCTATTTGCTATGGTTAACTTAGAGTGTAAGTATAAGTAAGTATAATATGGTATGTATAACTGTTGTTGTATGTTTTATCCAGGTTGTTTTTTTGGTGAAAAGCACGTTAGCTTTCCCCCTACAAAACAACTTATAAAGAGGGGAGGTGTTACATACAGCACTGATGTTACCTGTCTGTCATGGGTTTGGAGGGAAAGTTCCATCCTATGGAGAGTGGAAGGCGGGACATCAGGAGGAGGGGCTGTACTGTATAAATATGTGATGCCTGTGTGGTGAGACACTGAGAGACACTGGGTTGTGACGAAGCAGCAGCTGGGAAGAAGAAGCTGTTGTGGGAGTCTGTGTGTCAGACAGGGTACTTCTGTGTGTCAGAGTACCAACCTGATGGGTTCAGGTGTCTGTTGGTTAGCCAGAACTGATAGGTTCAGGGTCTGTGCTTCAAGTTAAGGGTTCTGGGTGAACCAAACTGTATGCTTGTATGAGTGAGAATAAGCCACGTTACTTTATCTTATTCACCTGATTGTTTTATTTACCCTGTTTGTTATTTAAATAAACCTTATTCTTTTTATTGTTTAAAAATCCATCCCTGGTCTGTGTGACTTCTTACAGGGAATGGTTGGTGGCAGCTTAGTGTAACTGTGTGACATATCCCAGTAGGTCTGGGTTTGTCACACAGCCCACCAGCACCCTACGTAGGGCAGGTTTGTGAGTAACACCTTGTAGTATGCAGGACCAGCAGGACAGCTAGAATCCTTGATATCTAGTGACTCTAATGTAGACAGTGTTGCAGAGAAACAACAGCTCACAAGTTCACAATATCAGGACTTTGTATTTAGCCACTACCCTCATCCACCAAACCCCTCATCTCCTCTGAGTTTAGCTGCAGTTTTTATAGTAGGTGGCTGGGGAGGAAGATGTCCAGCAGTAATACCTTGTTGTGAGCGATTTGTGTTGCAGTGCACAGTACTTGAGGGTGAACTCGCCCTTGGTGGGCAATGAAGACCCATTAGCTTTCTAAAAGATCTGTTACAGGTGGAGTTGAGAACGGCTAGAATTGGTTTACTGAGAATGATCAAGACAGTAGGAAATTGATTCTGCTCTCAGTATCTCCTTTCCAGACCAAGATCTTCCCATACCTTGAAGTTCCATTTGAAAGCAGAAAACCAGATGTCAGCATGCTTGCATGGGCAAGAGCTGAGCAAGGACGTTGAGGTCAGGACATGTTGGAGATCACTCATTCGTTGGGTTGCTATAAGTCAGAGGCGACTTGACAGCAGACAACAACAACAGGGTAAAAGCTATGGCCTTGATGGGTGGGCGTGACTATTGACTTACAGTGGTGCAACAATAGAGGTGGATGAGCATCCAATTTCACTTCCATTTTGGTAAGAAACTAACGGATTCCCTTGCATTCGGAATAGAAGATCAAAGCACAAACGACACCGAAACAGCTCTTAAGATGGAAAAGCTAAAGATATGGTAGAGGCCACCACTGACAGTGGGCTCATCTGTGGGTGGCTTGCAGACTAGGAGAAGGGAATTGCTTCCTTGCAGAAAGAAGGGACGTGGTGGCGCTGCGGGCTAAACCGCAGAAGCCTGTGCTGCAGGGTCAGAAGACCAAGCAGTCGTAAGATCGAATCCACGCAACAGAGTGAGCTCCCATCGCTTGTCCCAGCTCCCACCAACCTAGCGGTTCGAAAGCATGCAAATGCAAGTAGATAAATAGGGACCACCTCGGTGGGAAGGTAACAGCGTTCCGTGTCTAAGTCGCACCGGCCATGTGACCACGGAAGATTGTCTTCGGACAAAACGCTGGCTCTATGGCTTGGAAACGGGGATGAGCACCGCCCCCTAGAGTCGAAAACGACTGGACAAAAATTGTCAAGGGGAACCTTTACCTTTACCTTCCTTGCAGAATGCTCAGAGGGGCACCCCTGGAACTTTGAGCACTCTTAAAAGTCTGGCTTTCGATGTTTTGCGTCACTACCTCTTTTTTTTTTCAAAAAGGCACCTCATCTTTCATAGCTCTATGATGAATGGGTAAAATAAGGCCTTGAAAATATTGGCTGGGGCATTATGAAGATTGTTGTCCAAAGAAGGAACTCTTCTAAGCTTGTGAAAAACATCATCCTTTCCAGGCTGGGTCCATGCCAGGCAAAAACCCAAAGAAACGAAATGAAACTATTTTAATATTTTAATGTAAGCTTTCGTGGACACCTCCGCTTCATCAGCGGAGGTGTCCGCGAAAGCTGAGGTTAAAATATAAGAGTAAATCTTTAAAGTGCCACATGTTTTTGTGTTTTTATTTCCTCCCTCCCTCTGGATTTTGCCTGATGTGGTTACACAGACGAACACGGCTACCTCTTCTAAGGTTTGACACAGTCGAATCTCTCAAAGTGGTCTGCTGCAGATGGCGGCAGGATTTTGTTTCCAACTAAACGTTGTATCAGCATGTGCGGATTTCCTCATACGTAGGACATGCACTTTTACAAACACTGAATGCATTAAAAAGTGAAACTGACAGACACTGTCTTCTGTAGTTACAGGAAATAGTCCCGGGGGGGGGGGGGAGTACTTGGAAGTGCTAGCGTTTTCGGCCATCTCCTTACTTCTTGCATGGGTACGTTCTGTTTCCCCCCCCCCCCCCCCGATGGTTAAGATGCAGGTGGCACATTCTGGAGACCCTTCCGATAAGGTCGATTGTAGCTCGGATTGATTTATTGGATCCCGGTGCAATTGGCAGCGGGGTCTGAAATATAACATAAGCGTTTCCTGAGATGTCAGAACTCCAACACTCACGGCCTGAACAACGATGTAATTCATATCTGCAGGTGCTTATTCTGGTATCAAACACTTCAATAACATCATGCTTGTGGAATTTGGGGCTCCCTGGTGGCCCATTTGTATTGTGATATGCCCGCGTGTTTCCTATGTGTGTTTTCCTTTCTTAAGGAGCTCTCATTTCCTTCAATAGGATATGTTTTATTTCATCCTTTTTCCTGCATTTACTCATATTAATGTCACCGCATTCACTGGTAATGGCTAGGCTTGGAAATCGCCCGTAGATCCACGAAAACAGGGGGCCTGACATTTAATACCCAGGATGGTTTATTAAGGAAGAATGGGTTGTTAAACGGAGAGAGGCAGCTGCCTTTTCTTGGGAATCGGATCGGATCGGGCAAGTCACAAATCCTGCGGTGTCCTTCTCTCCTTACAGCTCAGTGGGTCCTCTGTAGTCTTCATCTGTCTTGGAGAACACCAGCAGGGATGGCCCAGAGGACTGAGATTTTTCTGACTAGCATTCTGAGGAGCTCTGCAACCGAGTGGTGCAGCGTGCAATGCTTCTCTGCAGGTTTTTTTAAAAATCTTTTTTCCTACTTTCTTTGAAAGGATTTCTCCCCCACCCCCTTTGAAGATGGTTGTATGTTGCTGATCCCTTTGCATAGTGACATCACCATTATGGTTAGTGATGAACTGTCTCTTGAAGTTGTTTACTATTGTAAAATTAGACAAGTTGCCGCCCGCAGTAGACTATTTGTCTAGATGGGTGGGGTATAAATCTAATAAAATAAATAAATTAAATAAATAAACAATGCATGTATACGTTCTGGGGAACTATTACATTTATGGGGAACCAGGTAGTCATGGAAAAACTAAGCCAGAGGTTTAAACCACTAAGCTCTCCATCCGTTCTTATCATCTAGATAAGTTACAGAGAACCTTCTCTGCCTTGTATGAATTTTCTCTTTATTTTATTAATCATATAACGATCATTTTTGAACTGCGGAGCTGGGAGGGACCCTATGGATCATTGAGTCCAGCCCTTATCCAGGAGGCCCAGTGGGGAATTGAATTCCCAACCTACCAACAGAGCTATCCAGTGGTTCAGAATAAAGTGTTTTGATTTTTAAATAAGGGTTGGGGAAGAGCACACCGTTTTGCCAAAGACCTCCCCATTTGATGGAGAAGCTGCTACAGAGATGCTCACAACGAACACCTTCATTTTCAAATCTTGCCACTTCGCCCATGAAGAATGGTGTTACAGGGTAAGAGCACACTCAAAAAGGCTGTGCATCGTACACACACAAACACACACACTTGAGGAAAGAAGAGGACATCAATGTACATAAAAAGTGTATTTTATCTGTATATCTGTGTAGGTGCAAATTAGAAAAAGCCGATGGTCATTTAAATAAAAAATACAGTGCAACCCAAACTATGCTGTTCAGACCCCTCCAATTCAAGAAGGAAGTATATTTTCCTAAGGGTGTAAAACCAGAAAGGATATTATTTGGCAATGATTTGATTCTATGTGTGTGTGAGAGAGTGGGAAATGTGTGTATGTAAAAGAATGAGCGGAGTCACTGGGAAAACCCATGAATGAAACTGTAGAGTAGAACATAACAGAAGAGTGTCAGCTTCAGCCAAAATTAAATCTGATAAGAGCTCTGCATGAGGAATTTCGCATAAGGTTTAGTGAGCTTTAAGGGCTAGAGCAGAAAAGGAAGCATAGCGATTACATAAAGATTTATTCCCAAAGAGCATAACGTAAAGCACCGGGGCGGGGGGGAATCTGTGGCCAGCGGCCTGATTTCGACAACCCCCTACGAATGAGCATGGATTGGTTTGGCAGCCCACCAGACGAAGAAGATGTAGGAGAGGAAGAGAAGGGATTACAGAAGAAGAGAAAGCAAGGGGGGTGCCCTGGGCACAGTTGACTTCACCGACTAGCCAGCGTGGAGCCCCAAGCGTTTGTTCCCTGAGGAAACCTGGCCCTTGACAGACGAAGGAAGCCCCAAAATGAACTCTCTCAACACCATGACCAGCCCAGAATTCTGTTTCTTGTGTATGTCCTCCACTGTCCAACGGCATCTGACTTGGACATCCATCCTGACAAAATCTTCAGGGTGAGATAGAGGTTTTTACAAGTTCCAACATCCTTGTGGGTTTCCATGGCTGGGTGGGGATTCGAACCCATATTAGTGAGTGAACCAGTGAACCGAACAGCGACAACAGTTGGTACACTCATGTACCAGCACCCTAAGTTACCTGTTGCTTTACTGAAAATCAGTAGTGACGTGGATACTTTTAAAACTAAAAAAGGAACACTGTTGTCCCAAACATTATTTTAAAAATTTTTGTAGCCATTTGGAGAAGTTTATATGCATTTGGGAACTCCTTCAACCCCTTGGGATTTATAAAACTGGTGTTGTTATTGTTTTAATTTTTTAAAAAACCTAGTTTGAAAAGCTACCAGAATGAATCGAAGCTACCAGAATGAATTTGACCTAACTCTGGGAGGCAGTGGAAGACAGGAGGGCCTGGCGTGCTCTGGTCCATGGGGTCACGAAGAGTCGGACACGACTAAATGACTAAACGACGAGTTCGAAAATAACACACTACTATTGAACAATGGGGAACAAATTATTATTATTAATATTTTTTTAAAAAGAAAAAGTTATGCTAAAATGAATACATCCACTTTTCTGTTTGACATTTCCAACCACTGCTTCCAAAGAAATATTTTGTTCAATAGGCTTGGCCAGGAAGACCCCTGGGGTCTGTTGAAAGCAAGGCAGTAATTTCTGAGAGGTTTTGCCGTAGCCATCTGTGAAAATGAAAATGAGGCTGCCGTCCTTAATCCATGTGGTCGAATATTAACTCCTTCCAAATCAACATGATTTACTTCTGATTGATCTATCTATCTATCTATCTATCTATCTATCTATCTATCTATCTATCTATCTATCTATCTATCTATCTATCTATCTATCTATCTATCTATCTATCTATCTATCTATCTATCTATCTCTCTGTCCGTCCGTCCGTCCGTCCGTCCGTCCGTCCGTCCGTCCGTCCGTCCGTCTATCTACAGTATTTCTTTCTGAAATCTGTAACAAAATTCACCCTGCCCTAAAATACATTCCTTCCCATGCTTCCCCAATATATATTTTTTCTTTGGTCGTACTGTTTTTCACATATATTCGTGTCAAACAACACCAGCAGCAACAACAAAAGAAGCGGTCCCAATTGCATCATCATCCTCATCATCTTAGAACTGCAGACTTGTAAAGGACCCTACGGATCACCAGCCCCTCTCCAAGAGGCACAGTGGGGCATCGGACTCTCAGCCACTGGCTCCACAGCCAGAGACCCAAACCACTGAGTATCCAGCAGTTCACATCAAAAAGGGATACAAAGAAGCTGCCAGTATGGCTCAGTGGGCTGGCATGCCTAGTTGTGGAACCAGAGACTGAATCTAAGACCCCCAGCATGCTTCCCAGGAGAGGTCAGCTAAGATCACCTAGAGTATGCGCAGCAAATGCTCTGCCAATCCATGTGGCTTTGGGCAAGCCATAGATCCTGAGAACTGTATGTATGTATGTATGTATGTACGTAGGTAGGTAGGTAGGTAGGTAGGTAGGTAGGTAGGTAGGTAGGTAGGTAGGTAGGTACATAGGTAGGTAGGTAGGTACGTAGGTACGTAGGTACGTAGGTAGGTAGGTAGGTAGGTAGGTAGGAAGGTACGTAGGTAGGTAGGTACGTAGGTAGGCATGGGGGTGATGGGGTGATGGGACCAAGAGAAAGGCCTTCCCTGATTACCCTTTGCTGTTGTTTAGTCGTGAAGTCATGTCCGGCTCTTCGTGACCCCATGGACCAGAGCACGCCAGGCCCTCCTGTCTTCCACTCCCTCCCAGAGTTGGGCCAAATTCAAGTTGGTCGCTTCAATGATGCTGTCCAAGCCTCTCGTCCTCTGTCGTTCCCTTCTCCTCTTGCCTTCACACTTTCCCAACATCAGGGTCTTTTCCAGGGAGTCTTCTCTTCTCATGAGATGGCCAAAGTATTGGAGCCTCAGCTTCAGGATCTGTCCTTCCAGTGAGCACTCAAGGTTGATTTCCTTCAGAATGGATAGGTTTGTTCTCATTGAAGTCAAAAAGCATCAATTCTTCGGCGGTCAGCCTTTTTTATGGTCCAGCTCTCATTTCCATACATCACTACTGGAAAAACCATAGCTTTGACTATGCGTACATGGTCCTTAATATGGTATTAGAAGAAACAAAAGAGAAAAAATTTCTGAGTACTTTATACCTAGAAAATCTTGGGAACGGTTGCCATAAATTAGAATTTGTTTGATAGCACATGATCATTATTAAAGGCTCCTTCCTTAAAATGCTAATGTTTATAGAATCGACCTCTGTAGGGAAGATCCCAATGCGTACTCCCCCAGCCCAAATCCTTCTGTTGAACTGCAGCCCAGGCAGCACCCTGAATTTTCTCTTCTGTCTTCTGTCTAACAAAGATTCAGACGCTAAGCGGTCCATGGGGCTGTGTGAGTCCTGTCGTGAACTGGATCTGCTACTGTATGTAAAGCAGACAAAGGAAATGTGTGACATCATCCTCATCCCTTCTTCCAAGAAAAGGATCTAATGCATTTCTTCTCTTTAGCGGATGAACTATGATCTCTTCCAGCAACTTTCCTTTTTCTTTCCTTAATTTCCTTTTGATCGAATGTGCCAGGAAATTCAAAAGTATGATCTCCGGATTGCAACCTGCCAACTCCATGGGTGAACCGTGGATCTATCCGCCCCATGTTGTCAGGACCACTGGTCAGAAGAAAGATCAGTGATGCCATTGATGTAGCAGGACTTCTACTGTCCTGGAGCAACACTTATCAAAAGGAACTCCATGTGTTATTCATCACTTCTCATCAGCAACGTGGGTGTTATCATAATTGTTACCACAGTTCCTAGTAATCTGTTGTGCTACATGTCAGTAACATGTTACCTTGCCACTTTTGATGGGCCATAAAAATACAGGGAAAGTTTCTCTAGTTCCCTCTAGTGGCCAATTCTGATAGTGTACCTGGGAATTATTTTGAGAAATGCAAAAGGAAAAACTGCAACTACGCTTCCCTTGCTGCTTAAGAAAACCTGAAACATTCCTGGTAGAGTGGCTTAAAGAAAGCCATTTCCCTATTACACCTAAAAAGTAGCATTGTAGGAACTACTTACATTATTGATTTTCTTAAAAGTAACTAACCCTAATACCTACATTAATTGCAACTAGTTACTTCTGAGCTCCATTAAGAACAATAATGCTGTGACCTTCCTCAATTTTATACTTTTTTATACTTGTTGTACCTGGGGTGGAGATGGATTTTTCCCAGCCACATTGTGTTCAGCTACTCATATTTTAACCCCAAATATGTTCTGCGGCTCAGTCTGGAATGTGCGGTTAAGATCCATTAGTTGTACAAAAGACCTGCTCCTGCAGGAACAGGAAAACTGCTGCAACTAGTTTATTGGTACAAATCACAACTGGGAATCCATGAGCTGTGAGGACACTTGTGGTGTGAGGATCTGGCATTTCAAAATGGGCTACTATACCTCCGGGAGGAAACTGTGCTGATTTCAACCAGGCAGCAGACAGCCAGGGACATAAGACTTGTGAGCTTAGGAGCCATACCATGTTTGCAGGGAAGCTCCGAAGTCTTCTGCACTCTGTGAGCTAATAACTCGTTTCTGAGGAAAACAAAGAGATTTCCTGGGATAGCTGAAGCCTTTTTTTTTAATCTACAGGATTGCTAAAGTTGCAGTTCTAGACTAGGGAATTCGATACAGGAATAAACTCCTGCGAATACAATGGGATTTCCATCTGAGTAAACAATCCATGCACTCAGGGGGTCCCACGCAAGTGGCACAGATCCAAACACTCCCCAATCTGTTGGTTTTAAAGCTCCTAATTTCTTGTGCTAGATTTATTTGGCCTGCATTGGGGAGCCAAATATTAATGATGGAGGGAAAGCCGTTTACTTTATGACTCCTTCAGTTCTTTCATTTCTCGCTAGAGGCCTCTGGAGTAAAAACTAATTATGAAAGTTCTTGATTTAATTTGGGTTGGGAAATTGGATGAAGACTTTTTTTATATATCCTTTGTCTCCACGTACCTCCCTTCCATCTTGTGCATTAGGTTTTGTGTGATCTCAGAGCAGCTTTGGTATCAAATGTGAAAAGAGGCTACTTTGAACCAAAGTGGAAAAGGAAGACTCCATCTTTTGTATATGCCATATTGTGTACATTAAGAATAATCATTTGTTGTCAAGTCAATTCTCACTTATAGTGACTGTTTCCAAGGTTTTCTGGGTAGGGAGCATTCAAAAGTGGTTTCCCGTTTCTTTCTTCTGGGGGGGGGCACTTCTGGGACTATGAAGCTTGCCCAAGGCTACCTAGGCTGGCTTTACTCTGAGGGGGCACTGTGGAGGAACCGCATTCCCAAACTCTGGCTCCACAGCCAGAGACCTAAACCACTGAGCTCTCCATCCAACTCTTTATTCATATTAAAGGGATAATAAATAGAGGCAGTGACAGATTTTATTTTCCTCGGCTCCATGATCACTGCAGATGGAGACAGCAGCCACGAAATTAAAAGACGCCTGCTTCTTGGGAGGAAATCAATGACAAATCTTGACAGCATCTTAAAAAGCAGAGACATCACCTTGCCAACAAAAGTCCGAATAGTAAAAGCTATGGTTTTTCCTGTCGTGATGTATGGAAGTGAGAGCTGGACCATAAGGAAAGCAGACCGCTGAAGAATTGATGCCTTTGAATTGTGGTGCTGGAGGAGGCTCTTGGGAGTCCTCTGAACTGCAAGGAGAACAAACCTATCCATTCTGAAGGAAGTCAACCCTGAGTGCTCACTGGAAGGACAGATCCTGAAGCTGAGGCTGCAATACTTTGGCCATCTCATGAGAAGAGAAGACTCCTTGGAAAAGACTTTGATGTTGGGAAAGTGTGAAGGCAAGAGGAGAAGGGGATGACAGAGGATGAGATGGCTGGACAGTGTCTGCGAAGCAACCAACATGAATTTGACCCAACTCCGGGAGGCGGTGGAGGATAGAGGGGCCTGGCGTGCTCTGGTCCATGGGGTCACGAAGAGTCGGACACAACTAAACGACGACGAAATGGAGATAATCCCGAATCTGGTATAATACCCTTCCAGGCAAAGGGATTTTGGGACTTGTAGGCTGAAAACTCAACGGTTTCCAGCCCCTGCCTGCTCTCTTCAGGAGAGATGGTGTGTAGGCTGTCCTGTCAGCCATGTTGAAGAAACCATCCACCCAACCTCCTTGCCTTCTGAACGTGGACTGAGATGGAGTGCCCTCTTCTCCTCGGCCTCAGGCCAGGGATGTTGGGAAGTCTTTGGCTCTGAGTCCTGAGTTTGAGACTTTGCTACCATGTCCCGAGGTCCAAGTTCGAGTTTCTTCAGAAAAAAAGGGGGGGTGTGGGGTGGGTTCCGAGTTGTGAGTCAAGTCTTGAGACATTAAAAAACAAACAAAAAAAAACTGATTCAAGTCCAAGGCGCTGGTGCAACTTAAATCCAACTTGACAGAGTCCTGCAACTCCAGCAAAAATATCTCGGGGAGCCTTCTTCCTCCACCCAACCCGGACTACTTTAGCCTTTAAAAGGTGAGATTCTGCCAGGTGCCAGGCATTTGGTGAAACAGCAGGCGTGCTCTGATAGAGCTATCAAAAGGTGCCTGAAATACAAGAAATGAACAACAGCCGCCTCCTTCCACCAACAACAGCCGCCTCCTTCCACTCACACTCTTCTCTCTCTCTCTTCTCTCTCTCTCTCTCTCTTTTAAAAAAGATGTCCACTGGGAAATTAATAATTGCCCTCAAAGGAGAGCATAGCATATGTTACCTGCACTTCTGGGTTTTGTCATTGCACGCACAAATAGGAACGCAAAATTATAGATAAGTGCTAACATTATTATGTCTAATGGAATCATAGAATCACAAAATAATGGAGTTGGAAGGGGCCGAGAAGGCCATCGAATCCAACCCCTTGCTCAATGCAAGAATCCAAATCAAAGCAGATCTGACTGATGGTGGTCCAATTTACTCTTGAAGGCCTCCAGGGTTGGAGCGCTCACCACCTCCCAAGGTAATTGGTTCTATTGTCATACTGCTCTTACAGTTAAGATGTTTTTTCCTGATATTCAGCCTAAATCTGGCATCCTGTAGCTTGAGCTCATGATTATATGTCCTGCACTCTGGGATGATTGAGAGCAGATCCTTCCCCTCCTCTGTATGAGATTACCTTTCAAGTATTTAAAAAATGCTATCATATCTCCCCTCAGCTTTATTTTCTCAAGGCTAAAAATGCCCAGTTCTTTCAGCCTTTCCTCCTAGGGCTTGCTTTCCAGTCCCCTGATCATCCTTGTTGCCCTCCTCTGAATTTGCTCCATTTTGTTGGCATCCTTCTTAAAGTGCTGTCTCCAGAACTGTACTCTAGACGAGGCCTACCGATTGCTGAATAGAAGGGGGTTAGTATGTGACAGTACAGTGGTGCCTCGCATAGCGAGGTTAATCCGTTCCGGATTAACCTTCGCTATGCTGAAGCATCGTTGAACGGGGCAGGGATTTCCATTGGAACGCATTAAACATGGTTTAATGCGTTCCAAATGGGCCAAATACTCACCGTTCAGCGAAGCTTTGTAATGGCCGGCAGCCATTTTCGCGCCCTCGCCTCGCTTAACGAGGGCGCGAAAACGCTGCGCGCGGCCATTTTGGGCCATTTCCGGGCTTCCGGAGGCCATTTTGGCCGCCAAACAGCTGATCATCGGGCTTCGTTTTGCGAAGATCGGTAAGCGAAACGCTTACCGGTCTTCGCAAAGCGAATTTAGCCCTATTTAAAAAACGTTAAGCGATCGCATTAGCGATCCGAAAAAATGGATCGCTATGTGATTTCGTCGTTATGCGGTGCGCTCGTTAAGCGAGGCACCACTGTATTTGGAAACTACACTTCTGTTAACGCATCCTAAAACTGCATTGGCCTTTTCTGCAGTCACATCACACTGTTGGCTGATATTCAGAATCACAAAATTTGATCTGTGGCATCCAGTGGTTTATTGGAGGTCGACCTCTCATATTTCAAGTTTGGAAAAGTAAGTTGTTGGAACTATCCTGCCCAGGAATCCCCCTCCCTATGTGTGTATAGCGTTTTTACAAGAAGATGCTTGATGCACCAAGCTGTTGCACTAAATAGGATGGGCACATCCATCAATATTGCATTTTCCTACAAAATCCTTTTTTTCAAAGGTAACATTCATTTATTAAGAAATCAGAAAAATTTCATAAAGTTCTGACGAGAGAACAAATGGAATGAAATCCTAACCCTTCTCCAGTACCAAATGTATTAGAGCTGAGAAAATGTAGCTTTATTTGGGATTGCAATTCCCAGAATCCCCCAGCCAGCCCGCCGCCATACAGTTGCTCCCTTCAAATGTGGCGCAGTATCTCACTGGAAATGCTGAAGAAAATTCAACTGCTTACTCCAGCTAGGTTTTGTACTTGGAAGGGGGGAAGGAAGCACCTCGTGGTTCCTCCTGGGAGTCCTGCCACTTCCCTTACTGGCGATGTCTGATCCAGGATGAGTTACGGTTATATGAGCTCTAAAACGTCTGGAGCCAAGTTCAAGCAGGAGGTCATCTCTGTCTCCTAAAGTTCTGTGGAATTCGGATACCTGGTTATTGTTCTGGAACTTTCGACTGCCCAAGGTTAGCCAGCAAACTCGGATCTGCTTTCAGATCCCAAACCTCCCGAGTTTGTATGGGTCAGGTCGTTGTTTAAGGCATGGTTATGTTCAGAGCCCATCCCCGGCTGTTAAAAAATCCCGGAGTTTTAATTGGTTTGACCAGGGCTCCGGGAGGAGGAAAGGAAAGCAAGCTCTCTGTTCTCAGCTCCCCAGAAGATGTCAGCATTATTAAAGGAGACACTCTTGACCTCAATGAAAAAGTCTCTTCTTAATTTTCATCTTTACTGCTAGTCAAAAAGATATATACTCTCCAAATAATAGCAGTTTCCTTATGGTGGAGTTATAGTGGCTTGGTGATACAATAAACAGCACCCTGTCATAAGTCTTGTGTAAAAAATGGCCTGACATTTCTTTAAAAGTAAAGAGAAACATGATTACGGGGATGACCTCTGCGCAAGGTCACAGATGTTTTGCGTGGCAGCGGGAACGACGGTTACATATTCCCGGGCCACGATATATGGCTTACTTTTCACAGAGTGTTTCCCTGAGAAATTACAGTATGTATGTTTTAAAGAAGGGGGAGGGAGCCCTGGGCAGGCCTTTATTTGGAGTTTTTAAAATGATATAAACCAGGAAAAAAAAAGGCGGTGTGGTGGAATAAAGGGGGCTGTAGGAGAGAGTGGGGTTTCCCTAGTGCTTTTTGTTGTATCTTTCAGTCTCTCTCTCACACACACACACATCTACTATCTGTCTTCTTTAAAAGTTGGATGTATCAAAGGACAGTAACGGAGTTCTTGTTCTTCTGGGGATGTTTAGATTCTTCTCCAGAATCTGAGTTTGGCTATCTTGGCTGTAGAACATGACCCAGGGCGTGTTTGTTCACTGCGGGGCATTATAAAAATTAAATAAATAAATAGCTAGATAACAGAATCAGGATACGCACTTAAGCCAGTCTGATCTTCAATGTGAAAATACACGACTCTTCCGAGTGGAGTGTTTATCCTCTTCAATGTACCCAATTCCGTTCTTATGGTATTGGTGTTTTCCCCACCGTCAATTCGACATTCTCCTTGTCTTGGTTAGTACAGTGATCATTTCTGTGCTCGTCTGCCTCTCCTGAAGGCAACATTTATTTTTTAAGCTTGCTTTGTTCTTACGCTTCCCAGTAGAAGTTTATTTTTGCAGTCAGAGCCTCCTGGTTTGAAGTTTTAAATTAGCTCTTATTTCGCTACAGGCACGAGAAAACAAATAGCTCAACAAGAGAAGCTCTAAGATGGGGGGGGGGGGATTTAAAAAAAAAATCTGTAAAGAGATCTCACGATTTCCTGAAAAGAAGCAATTTTAGGGAAATAGCTTTCCAAAATGCAGTTTGGGCATGAATCCCAGTAAACCCATCTTTATGACCCCGTGGGACTAGCTGGAAAAAGAGAAGTGGAACTGTTGCTATTTAAAAGCAAATTTTAAAAGTGATTAAAGGCCATTTACAAGTAAAATTTAAAGGCAATTAGTATGGAAGTCCTTGACAATAGCTGTTGGAAATTTGGCACACTTGGTACCCCCCCCTTTTTAATTTAAAATATTTTTACCCTGTGTTTCTCCTTTAAAAAAAAGGACCCAAGGCAGCTTACATCATTGAAAACACACTATTAAAAGCTAAAAACAGTAATTTGTTCAAATATTTAAAAGGAAGGAATAACATACTATTGAAATGTTAAGCAAAAACAGAGCTAAAATCAGATTTAGAATATTTAGGGTCTAGCACATCACTGAAGGTCCTGCACATCAACGTGGAAAAGAACACAGGAAACTGATAAAGTTGGATGAGGCGTAGATCAGTCCAGACAAAACTGGAATACATTCTAAAATCCCAGATTGATCTCTAAACCACATTGGAGGGCCATTACACAACCCTACTAAATGCAACATGTAGTTAGTCCCTCTGGTTAAAAAAACCAGGGGGTATGACCCAGGCTGTGCAATTATTCAGGAATGCAAATTCAATATTTGGAGGAAGTCTTCTATTCTTCTTTTGTTATCTCTCTTATTCCTCTGAACAATTGAGAATGGCTGATTAAATCCTGGTGTATGTGCACTCCCAGGGTGATCACTGTGTGGAGCAAGGAGCTGACACACCCCAGGGTGGAGGAAGCCCATAAGGAAATCTTCGTATTTTGAGATGAGCACGAACCAGCTGGGCAATGAGCCATTTCCATGGGAGAACCTGTTTTTTTTGGGGGGGGGCTATAACTTGGATGTCCCAAATCCAAACTTCACCAAACTTGAAGGGGGTGTGGAGGAGAGTCAGCTGAATACTCTCTGCGAGTTTTGTATCTTTAACTCATGTGGGAGCCATTCTACCACTCTTGGAATCCCCAAATTGCACGAAACATGAAATGTATGAATTGACAACACCAATAATCATTCTGCATTTTGTTTTGTTTTGGGCAGGCATGTTGCCCTGAAGCAACCTGAAATGAACCACAAAACGGCCCAATTCATGGGGGGGGTAGGGTTTGCGGGGTTTATGTCATGCCCATCTCTATTCATAGTCCACTCAATATTTGTAGGGTTTAAAAGATGATCCGTGATTTGAATCGAGAAAAGCCGAAATGGGACAAAATGCAGTAGACTGAGCTCCTGCCCCGGTAAGAGAGAAAGCAAGTGACAGCTGAACCCCCAGCCCAGTAATGATGACCAAGATCTTCTCTGGACATGGTAACCAGTGAGAAATCAGGGAGGACATCTATGTTGCCTTGCAGCCATTATACCAGCCATTTCATGACATTTCTACACCCAGAGTAGATCTCGGTCTAGAGGGGTGGGGTATACATTAAATAAATAAATCAAATGAATAAATAAATTCAGGGTACTGTAGCTTGAGAAAGATTCTACAGTGGATGGATGGATGGATGGATGGATGGATGGATGGATGGATGGATGGATGGATGGATGGATGGATGGATGGATGGATGGATGGATGGATGGATGGATGGATGGATGGACGGGTGGGTGGGTGGGTGGGTGGGTGCGTGGATTTTGGGTAGGTAGGTAGGTAGGTAGGTCCCTCTTTTTTCAGATGGGGAACAATAATGTTCAGAGTTATGCAAACAAAAGGGGGAGGGTTGATTTGACAGCAGTTATGCAAGATATGCAGGGCCACCCCAAGAAGTTCTGCTGCCTGAGGTAGAGCACCAAAGTCAAGATGCTTTGACCCTTAAGGCATAAAAATCCAACAGCCATCCCTTCCTGATAAGAAAATAATGTAATAATAAATTCAAGAACAGTTTGATCCCTTTTTCATTAATTAAATCATTATTTGCGTTTAGAGCTGGCATTTCTCCCCAATAGGGGATTCAAGGCAGTTCACCCTAATTTTGAATAAAATGTCTCAGAGTGGTAGTTACTTAGGGGAATGTCTCCCTTCTGCAATTAACCTGTTTTCCTTCTCATAATCTGAGTTCTGAAGAGCTGCATGCCTCAGCAATCAGGATGGCAGATGACGCCTATGTTCACCGTCCGATGGCCAATCCCAAAGCAAAGCGCTCTAAATGGAAGATGTGGAAGTGAGACAATAACCTGTCTGCAATGACAGACAACTTCCATGATTTGTGGAGCACCTCCCAAATAATGTGATAAAGAAGAAATTGTGCTAGAATAGTATAGCGGTATATGTAGAGAAGGCCCATAAAATCAACAGGGATTTAGTCAGTTAATTCCTCCCTAGTTTCCGTTGATTCAGATGGGCTTACTCTAACTCAATACCCTATACTCAAGTCAATTGCGGTTAGAGTAGGCTCCTTTGAATCAATGGCACTTACAGAAGAGTTGACTCACTAAATCACCATTGATTCAATGGACCTACTCTAGTGCAATTTACTATGTTACAAGATTTTGGCTTATGGTTTTATATATAACATCATGGAGTTCACCTTATATTGTAGTAGTAGAGATCCTCCCAAAAAGATGAACTATGGAAAAGATAATATACTGAAGATGCCAGAGTTTGGAAGTAACTCATTACAAAGAACTTGCTAATTGTAATAAATTCCTTTTAAATTAACTGTAACTCAATTACATTATGACTTTAACTAGGGATCCCTAGTTTTCTGATGTAGCTCTATGTTTTAAAAGTTCTGCTTCTAAATATGATTGTTTATACTGGTATGAATGAAGTTCCTCATCTCCTCCTTCCGATGCCACTCTTTCCAGCTTGCAAGAGCATCAAGGTTGAATTCAATGAGCTGCAATGTACGTTCTAGGAGGATCCTCAAAATGTGGGTGAAGTAAAAGCACCCACCCAGCTTGCATCTCCAGAAGCTGGAATTCATGGCAAAAAATTCCACCTGCTGGGTCCCAGTTACTCCCAGTTGATTGTGGGACTAACTGGGCTTTTTGTCCACAAGACACTTTAGAACTACATCTCTGGAACTGCTTTGTTGGTTGGGGGACTTTTGCAATTCTGGTTAGAAAATTTTTTCCCTCCATGGATGTTCACCATTTCTTTTGATAGGACAGTGTGCTAACTTTAAGATTCCAGTTCGGAGGTTCTGAAATGGAAATGAACTCTCTACTGTAGCATCGCATTCTCTACGCCACCACTTCCAACAAATCTCAGAATAAAATAAGCTGTCAGGAAGAAGAAGAGAAAGGAAAGGGGGATAGGCAGAGAGAACATCACGTCAAACCTTGTGTCATCCTGATGATGGGGAAAAAAGCGAAAGCCATCAGTGGCCAATGAGGTACATTCACAAGAGCAAATGCGCTGCCTCAACAAGCCAGCCCTCCGAGGATTGCTGCCTGGAATAAATATACAGCCATTACAACATGTCTGATATAGCTTTGCTCTCTCTCTCACTTTGTCTGTTTCTATTTAAAGGTCATCAAAGTTGGCAGCCGTCACTACAACTTCTGGCACAGAATGCCCTGCTTTGACATTGCCCTGTATTTCCAGCACCCTGCCTTGAATTTCCTTCAAGTCAGCATTATTGGTTCTCATGCTCTAGGGTTCCATTGTTATGGCTGAACTTCTCCCTGTCCCAGACCATATTTGTAAAAGGGCTTCTCATACAGATCGCTCGATCGCTCGATCGCTCGATCTATCTATCTATCTATCTATCTATCTATCTATCTATCTATCTATCTATCTATCTATCTATCTATCTATCTATCTATCTATCTATCTATCTATCTATCTATCTATCTATCTATCTATCTATCTATCTATCTATCTATCTAAAATTGTTTTAAAATCATTTTGTATAGCCCTGTAATCCAACCTGAGATCCTGTAATACAGCATGAGCTAAGGATGTTTTAAAGGAAAGGAAAGGAAATAAATGCAGTGTCAGTTCTTGGAATAGGTAGGTTCCGTCTAAGGGATTCCTGTGGGATGGATCAGCTGCAGGGGACATTGGGTCGTCCATGTTCTTTGTTTTCAAATCCCATAACACATTGCTCTTGGCCATTCTGGCTGGCATTTCTGGGAGGTGGACGGCATGACATTTGCACCAGAGAATCCCATGAAAATCAGTGTTGTGATGCTTGCCTATTCTCTGGTCTGTTTGCAAGAGGAGACATATCAAGCTGCCCTAGTTCCTTCCGTAAAAATGGTCACCTCCCTAAAAAGTGACATATTTGGGACACTTGTCCACAAAAGTGAATTCATGCTATTTGGGCAAGCTGCTTCACCTGTTACTCTTTTCCTAAAATAGGTGGTCAAAGTTAGGCATGTAGGGGTTTCCACACCGGGGTTCCCATAACTCCCAACTTTGGCTATGCTGTCTGAGACACATGGGAGTTGTCCAAAAACATCTGGAAAGTGGTAGTTGACCATCCTGTCTTCAAAGAAAGATCCATCACCTACTTAGAACTGCAAAGCTGGAAGGGGGCCCTATAGATCACTGAGTCCAGCGTCTGTCAAGAAGGCACAGTGGGGAATCGAACTCCCAACTTCTGGCTCCACAGCCAGATGCCTAAACAGCTGACCTATATGGCAGTTCTATAATGTGAGCACGTAAATAGTCTGTAAATGTTTCTGTGTTTAGATCGATGGTTGTCTTGCATGAGAATGTATCTACAGCTTATGCTGTGGAAGGACTTTTTATGTTAGGTAAACATAACAGGGAAGAAGGTAATGGTGGGACCAAAAAATTGCTTAGCATGCGTGACATTGAGCAGTATTCTTCTCCAGATGCCAGCTTCCTTCTAATAAGAACCAGCAGTGCTCCCGATCCTCAGGTTAGTGCAATGTTGCATCACAAGATGGCAACAGAGAGCTGTGTACAAAAGCTTTTCATTCTGTGGAGAACTCGGGCTTTGTTGAAAGGTGGAGCCTTACTTCACAAACATTCTGAAGTGATCTTGTTGTTGACAGATGCCGTCAAGTTGGAACCGACTTATAGTAACCCTAATAGGGCTTTAAAATTATGTGAGGTATTTAAGGTGGGACTTTACCAGTTACACAACCCCAAGTGATCCTCCATGGCTGGACAGGGAACTGAACCCAGTTCTCCTGAGTCCTAGTCCATTTGCACTAACCATACCACAGTGGTGTGGTTGCTCAGGTTATACTCTTTAAAAATATTTGCAATCCCAACTGGCTTGTGTTTTAGTTAAACATAAGTTAAAAGGGTTATAGCACTCAAACTACAGATCACATGGTACATGACTAAGATATCTTAACCATGTACACTTTTTTTGGTGTTTAGTCGTTAAGTCGTTCCCGACTCTTCGTGACCCCATGGACCAGAGCATGGTAGGTAGGTAGGTAGGTAGGTAGGTAGGTAGGTAGGTAGGTAGGTAGGTAGGTAGGTAGGTAGGTAGGTAGGTAGGTAGGTAGGTAGGTAGGTAGGTAGGTAGGTATGGGGGTGATGGGACCAAGAGAAAGGCCTCCCCTGATTACCCTTTGTTGTTGTTTAGTTGTTAAGTCATGTCCGACTTTTCGTGACCCCATGGACCAGAGCACGGCAGGCCCTCCTGTCTTCCACTGCCTCCCAGAGTTGGGTCAAATTCAAGTTGGTCGCTTTGATGACACTGTCCAGCCATCTCATCCTGTCATCCCCTTTTCCTCTTGCCTTCCAACTTTCTCAACATCAAGGTCTTTTCCATGGAGATTTCTCTTCTCATGAGATGGCCAAAGTATTGGAGCCTCAGCTTCAGGATCTGTCCTTCCAGGGAGCACTCAAGGTTGATTTCTTTCAAAAGGGATAGGTTTGTTCTCCTTGCAGTCCAGGGGAATCTCAAGAGCCTCCTCCAACACCACAATTCAAAAGCATCAATTCCTTGGAGGTCAGCCTTCTTTATGGTCCAGCTCTCACTCCCATACATCACTACAGGAAAAACCATAGCTTTGACTATGTGAACCTTTGTTGGCAAGGTGATGTCTCTGCTTTTTAAGATGCTGTCAAGGTTTGTCGTCACTTTTCTCCCAAGAAGCAGGCATCTTTTAATTTCTAGGCTTCCTAGTTTGCAGATAAACAAATGTAGATAGATAGGTAGTGCATCTACGTGTCTCTGTGAGTGTAGGCTTAAGATATTTTTGTCTCATTATGTATCCCAATGGGATTTTTGGGGATAATTGATGTCCTAACTTGAGATGAGCACAAAACACAAGTTCAGTGGTTGGTGCTGGTTTGATTTTTGGCTGAATAGGTGGTCGGCGGTTCCCAGCCCTGCCTCCTCTGGTGGGTGACCATTCAGAGGCAACATCCTGGCTTTCCTGCCCCACCTGCTCCAGATGTTGCCTCCAAGTGGGCGCCCACCAAAGGAGGTGGGGCTGGGAAGCACCAAACACCTTTTCGGCAGAAAAATAAATTGGCATGAACCAGCGTTTGGTGATCCATGTCCATCTCTAGTCCTAACAATTTAATTCTTTTTTTGTCTGCAAGCAGCTGTATGTGACTAGTGGCTGAAGTTTAGATACATTGGCTGAAATCCTGTTGCTTAATGTAATAAGTTGCACTAGAACAGTGCACTTGAATTTTATTAATTCAAATAGGCCTACCCTAGTTGTGACACCTTTCTTTCTTTCTTTCTTTCTTTCTTTCTTTCTTTCTTTCTTTCTTTCTTTCTTTCTTTCTTTCTTTCTTTCTTTCTTTCTTTCTTTCTTTCTTTCTTTCTTTCTTTCTTCCTTCCTTCCTTCCTTCCTTCCTTCCTTCCTTCCTTCCTTCCTTCCTTCCTTCCTTCCTTCCTTCCTTCCTTCCTTCCTTCCTTACTTACTTACTTACTTACTTACTTACTTACTTCCTTCCTTAAAAAAACTTGTATACCATCCTAATTAGTGCTAGGCACTACTGTCAGAAGTTTGCATTTAAAGAAATAATAAATATAGGAAACATAGATATTGAATCATCAAATAAAGCAAAATAATTGAGAAATCAACAAAGAATGCAACTGTGCTAAAACTGAATTAACCTAATCAATGGCAAGGTGGTGGCAAAATCTACAACAATATTCAGCCAAGGATGCCCCTAAATCCTTCTTCAAACAGCCTATCTCAGATAATCTGAGAACTGCCGAGCTGGAGGCGACCCAATAGATCATTGAGTCTAGCCCTGGTCAAGGAGGCACAGTGGGGGAATCAAACTCCCAACCTCTGGTCCTGCAGCCAGAGATCTAAACCACAGAGTTATTCCAGAAGCCTGGTTTCTAGCATCCTCTTTGGGGTCAGTCAGAGCTCCACTGGGAGAATAATCCATAGGAATGATGCCAGTACCAAGAAGGTCCAGTTTCTAGTGGATGCCTTTCTGGCTTCTCTTGGAGTGGCAACCGCCAGGAGCATCACTTGAGTGGTGTGGGCTGATGTTTTTAGGGAAAGGCACTCCAACTTACTACACTAAGTAGCAGGATTTCAGCCGGTCCACAACTCTCCAGGTAACCTTGTTCTACAGTGCCTACTTAGAGATGGGAGTATTCGTATTCATCTACGAATACCCTTACACAAATGGAGATAACGAGGATTATCTGCTGCTGCTGCGGGCTCCGCGCTCCCTTCCACTTGCTCCAGAGCACCTGGTCTACTAGCCACTCTTCAACCTGGCAAAGAGGCTCATTGTCCTGCCTCCTGCTAGGAATGTCTAGCTGACCGCAATCTCAAGAGCGATTGGAAGGGAGTGCAGAGGCCACAGCAGCAGTGGAAGGGTGAGTGGACAGTCTGGCCCCAGGGGCTGGACACTCATTATCTCCACCTGTACAGAAATATGAATACCCCCATCTTTAGTTCTAATTTTGCATGATTTTTGCAGCAAAAATTGACTCTGGGTAACTAAAATGTCCTATCCCGGTGTGTGGCACAGTGTAGGGCTTCAGAGTACTTTGATCCAGAACTTCAGAGTTCACACTGTAAAGAACCATGAAGCATTTGTAAGCTTACATAGAATTAGGACCAAGAATTGGCTTAGCAGCAAAACAAAGGGGGTTTATAATGTCCTGGAAGTTTCCTAAACAATGTCATAGGAATACATAATGCGGGAATAGATGGGTAAGTAGTTTGAACTGGTATGAGGAAAATTGCTATCGACAAGACCTATGTGCGATCTGGGTTTTGTCACTGTGGCTTTATTTATATACCAACTTCACATAGGCCTCCAGCTTGAAGCTGTTTCCATCAAACAATGACAGACATCACAACAATAAAATAAATGGACCCGCCCTTGAAAACCGCAAACCACAAAATAAAAAATGCTTCAAAACACATTCATAGTACCAAGCAGTGCAAAATTGTGAACTTCCATTTGTAAACAAACTGCAAGCCAAATTAGTTATTTTATGAAGAACTGGGGGAATAGAGGGCAGTTAATTTATACTCACAGTAATACTGTACACAAAACAAAGCTGCAGGGAAGAGGCAGTCTGAATGAGTTTATGTATTTTTGTTTTGTTCTGTTATTTTGCTTTCTGTTTGTTTCTACCCTTTGTGTTCTGTTGATAGCCTTCTAGATTAGCTCCATGTTTTGCTGCCTGAGGTAAAGGACAGGATGAGGTAAAGAACAGGATAGTATTCCATGTCCGAAAGCTGACTGAACTTTAATTTTGGTATTGACGACAGCCCAGTATCCTCCTGGTTGAAGGCCGTGAGGGCCGCGTCTCTCTTCTCTCGTTCCTGTCATTCCCCCTCCCCCTCCTGCAACTGTATCCTAAGATGGTTGCCTTACTCTGTCCTTACTCTGTCCTTACTCTGTTTCCTTTGGCCTGCTTTGTTCAGACATGTTAATCATTTGGATATCATAGCATTAAGTCATGAGTTTGGTGGGTAAACATCAGGATTCACTTGGAGCAGACTGATGCAGGCTCAGTAGAGACTCTTGGGGGTTGGGTAGATATCCAGTATGCCATTTGGTATAATCCTTGCATCCAAATAGGATACAAACCTCAAGCAACCCTACTTGGTTGAGCTCCTTTAAGAAGACAAAAAGAAAAGAAAAAAAAATCTCCATTCTTGCCCTCTTTTTTCTCCTCCTGCTTCACAGAGGAAAATTTCAAATTTTGTTTTATATTTTTTTTCAAAGTGATGCAGCGCTGTAGTACTGTTATAGTATGGGGTGTTTTTTAAAAAAATTACTTCCTCTGCCCATCCACAGAACAGAGGATGTGTTAAATTCCCCACTGCGGTGAAGTGTTTAAGCTCTCTTCTTAAGCCACTTCACATTATTGGCAACTTGAAAGCTTTGAACTTGCTTTGGTTTGTTTCCAGTGATTGTACACAGTGGAAACAAACCAAAATAGAGTGATCCTACCATGCCAAAAAAGTGGATACCTCTGACAGGGACCCAGAAATGTGTGGATAGGAATGCTAACTTGATCCATCAATTACGTTGAGTGGTCACCAGAAAAAGGAGTGAACCAAGCCATCCCTGCAGTGGATAAATGTCCATCTGATCACACCCTCAGCTTCATTGTGCAGATTGGTCACTCACCCTCCAGGCAGTACATGAGAAGCTGCCTCACACAAAGTCCGGTTGTTGCTAGATTGGATCCATGCCACAAATCCATACTGTTGCATCTCGGATCCATACACTTTGTATTCAAAACACAAGAAACACAAGTGTGGACGAACTCTGCCATTCCATGGACCAATTTTCCTCCCCCAGACCCCACTGTGGGCCACACCATCCCATAACTGGGGGGGGGCGGGTAGAGAAGAGGGAGAGGAGAAAAATCAAAATCAGAACTGGTTGTGAGGGCTTACCATGAATTGCAGATTTTTTTTATAAATGAAAAGGCAAGAGCGTAAGGGTTGGTTCTTTAAAAAAAAAATCAAATGTGGGAGAAAGCAGTGCTGACAGATTCATCCATCCACGCAATGGGTTTTGAATGGTTAGCTCTTCAAAGTCTGCCTTTGAATCCATGTGTATTCAACCATGTTTCTGGTGCTGAAACAGAGTTTCCACCTTCCCCCCCCTTCTTTTCCCTTTGACAGCTTCCTCATCTTTATTGGCAGACAGGTCCAACGTAGCCCTCTTCACCTTGGGACTAGCCATACTGATGCTATTTGAAACGAGAGAGAATTCGGTGGGTCTTTTCCCCTGCCTCGAATAAATCACTTATAAATTAAATACATTGTGTGTTGTTTTTTTTAAAAAAATACTAAGATTTGCAAATTTCTTCTTGAAAAGTACAGAATGAACTTGAGATTTCAACATTCAAATGAGAGAAGAGGTGAGGTCCGACGGGTTTATCCACCTCTTCTTGAAAAAGAACAGTGTCAGACTCATAGCTGACAAAAGTTACTTTTCAGGACTACACAGAAATGGTTGTAGTTGAGAAAATATCTTTCCCATGCCTCGTTTTGCTTCAGCAAAACAGGATCTCTGAACTGGGTCATGAACCGAGCCACAAACCAGCCTGATTCTAGAGTCAGACACGACTGGACAAAATTGTCAAGGGGAACCTTTACCTTTTACTAGTA